>NC_061101.1:58874179-58878174 GCF_015104395.2 Macrobrachium nipponense | reverse complement strand
TGGGAAACAGGAATGACCGGATGACAGGAGATGTTTGACCTTATATGTCGGGCAATTGGGTCACTTCAGGTCTCTCTTACATTGTACTACTAATGCAATTCAGTAGTTGCGAGTTCGATTCTCTGCTCTGCCACCGTGGAGTCAGAGGAATTTATTTCTGGTGATTAGAAATTCATTTCTCGATATAATGTCGTTCGGATCCCACAAAAAGCTGTAGGTCCCGTTGCTAGGTAACCAATTGGTTCCTAGCCACGTCAAAATATCTAATCCTTCGGGTGGTCTTGTTAAATTAAGACTTACTTAACTTTTTACGCTTCTTCGTGTATACAAGTGCATGACGGGTATACAAATATTCACTGCCGTGGAAATATCTTTTTTTTTTACCCATCAAAACCTGTTAAAGAGTTTATTTCACACGTTACTAGCCCCCTCCCCCCAAAAGAGGCGATCTCCTCTTTTTTCGTTACCAGAATGATGGGCAAACCTCTCATAGGCCTACAACGAGTTCCCAACGGAGGAATTTTCTTAAATCTTATCGTCAAAGATACGATTGATTCCCTGCGCCTTCAGAGTCGGGGATAAGTTTTCCATGACCAAGTTCTTCCTGCAAAATTGATTCATTCTGAAAGAGTCTTTCAGGAATCTTTGACCACTGGAGAATTTGCAGGATTTGCTGACTGCTTCAGAAAGTATCTTCTTCAACTCCAAAAGGTAAATGAAAGTCTCCGAATTGAGGAAAGAATTTTCAATGATTAAAGTATGTCAAATGTTTTCGAAATTTTTCCAATAATTTTAGACCTACTTGAAGAAATGCATTTAGTAATTTCACAGAACTGAAAAATATATATATGTATATATTCTGTATACCAAGAAAATTAATAAAAGAGAATTTGTTTCAAACTCACAATGACGCAAGGCGAGAGAGAGAGAGAGAGAGAGAGAGAGAGAGAGAGAGAGAGAGAGAGAGAGAGAGCTCAGGTAGAGAAGTAATCCCAAGTTGAACTTTTATGACGGAAAAAAGATTGGAGCTGACGAGAGAGAGAGAGAGAGAGAGAGTAGAAAAGATATTTGTAACATGCTTTGAGGTGATCACAATTCTTTATATCAAGTCTGGCAGACTGAAATTAGATCATAACAGCAAAATCAATCACAAGTTCCTGCAGGATACAGCTAAGATATAAAAAAAAATTTCATTAGCTATCTGGGCTTTAGCCTTCGACAAAAGGGTACTTAAGGGGATTCTGTATTCCTTTAGAATTGATTATATATCGTTTCTGAAGATGATTTAGTGGCATTTCTTGAGGTCTGTACCAAGCCACTAGGTAGTTCCCTTGCGGTTGAGAATGAAGACCCATGTATATGTGTGTAGAAATATTTATATATACGTATATATATAGTATATATATATATATATATATATATATATATATATATATATATATATATATATATATATATATATATATATATATATATATATATATATATATATATATATATATATATATATATATATATATATATATATATATATATATATATATATATATATATATATATATATATATATATATATATATATATATATATATATATATACATATATATATATATATATATATATATATATATATATATATACATATATATACATATACATATATATATATATATATATACTATATAGATATATATATATATATATATATATATATATATATATAGTATATATATATATATATATATATATATATATATATATATATATATATATATATATATATATATATATATATATATATATATATATATATATATATATATATATATATATATATATATATATATATAAGTAGTTCCCTTTTGTTTGAGAATGAAGACCCATGTATATGTGTGTAGAATTTATATATACGTATATACTATATATATATATATATATTATATATATATATATATATATATATATATATATATAATATATATATATATATATATATATATATATATATATATATATTATATATATATATATATATATATATATATATATATATATATATATATATATTCTATATATATATATATATATATATATATTATATATATATATATATATATATATACATACATATATATATACTATATATATATATATATATATATATATATATATATATATATATCTATATATATATATATATATATATATATATATATATGATATATCTATATATATTATATATATATATATATATATATATATATATATATATATATATATATATATATCTATATATAGTATATATATATATATATATATATCTATATATATATATATATATATATATATATATATATATATATATATATATATATATATATATATATATATATCTTATATAATATATCATACTATATACTATATATATATATATATATATATATATATATATATCTATATATATATATATATATATACATATATATATATATATATATACTATATATATATATATATATATACGTATATATATATACGTATATATATATACGTATATATATATAGTATATATATATATATATATATATAGTATATATATATAGTATACGTATATATACGTATATATGTCTTTCTTCATTTGTAACAAACCCTCAGCTTTATCAATAGCGACATCTTTATATAAGTTGAAAAATACTGTGACCTACCACAAAATCATTTAGACATTATCAAAGGCATGACATATAGTGCTACGCATGCCTACCATGAAGATAACTTCCCCCGCTCGCTACAGAAAAAGTTTAAAAGAATTGAAGAATGATAATAGCTTACACATTACCAAGGCTGATAAATCCAATAGTTTAGTGGTTCTTGACAAAACTGACTACATATCACGCATGCATACTTTACTAGAGGATGAAATACTTACAAAAAACTCGCAAAAAATCCGTTGGACCAAGTAATAAAAAACTTTAATATCAATATCAAACAAATTCTTAAAGATAAAAAAGAGCTTTTGTGTCAGTTAACTGTAAAGTGTCCCTCATTACCTTATTTATATGGCCTAGTCGAATCAATTGCTTATAAACTATCTAAATATCTTACTAAAACTGTTATCCCCGCTACTAGGAACTGTATCTAATTCACACTCCGGAATTCTCTTGATCTTGTGGAAAAATTAAATAACATTGTACTAAACCCTAGCGATATCTTTGTCAGTTTTGATGTATTTCTTTGTTTACAAAAGTCCCTATTGACTCTGTGCTAGAATATTTAAGTATGAACTTGTACTGCATGAATTGCCTATGTCCGTTAGTCACATTTCCTTTCCAATTAAGTTATGTATTTGTGATTGCAGATTTATTTTTTAATGGAGAATATTACCAACAAATATTTGGTATGGCCATGGGTAAATTAACCCTTTATCACCTCTCCTTTCAAACTTATATATAGAATTTTTTGAGAGACAACACCTCCCGAATATCACACTTATCCCCTTAAATGGTACCGATATGTCGATGATATCTTAGTAGTCTTACCTGGTGGTATCGATGTAAATGATTTACTGTCTAAATTGGATAATTTAGTGCCATCCATAAAATTCACTGTTGAAATTGAAAATAACAATGTCATCCCTTTCCTAGATGTATTAATACATAGAGAATCTTTCCAATGCAAATTCAGTATTTATCGAAAACCCACAAATAATTTAACATATGTACATTTTTATTCTGGCCACCATCTAATATTAAAATTTTAATTTTTGAAAAAGAAATCCCTAAAAATGTACTTAGCTTACCTTATTTTCGTGGATTTGAAACCATAAAATCAATATTTAAATCGTTTAATGTTAATGTATGTTCTCTAACAATACCATTAAAGATATGCTAATTAAGAATAGTCCCGTAACAAATAACAACATCATTTACAAAATTCCTTGTAAGGATTGCCCATCGTTTTACGTTGGTCAGTCTAGTAAAAATTTATGTGTTCGGGT
>NC_061101.1:58849179-58871679 GCF_015104395.2 Macrobrachium nipponense | reverse complement strand
GCAAAACATCAATTTAGTCTCATTAGCTTAGAAATGGGATCAGGGACATTCATTTTCTCCTGATCATCATTCATTTTTATTTGACATTCGTAAATTGTCTCAAAAATATGAATGGGGTTCGGTCGGTTGCCTGAACCAGTAAATTCGTGTTATCATTTACAATGATAATGCAGAATGATACAACGTTCAGTCATGCGAAGCCTCTGATTTGGTTGTAATTCCGATCTTAGGGAAGTTTAGTGACATAAATTTGAGATTACGAGATCGAATTAAAGTATTTAAAGGATTATGAATGAAAAATGTGAATAGATGTTTATAGCTTAAGCATTCAAAAATGGCATTTCAATGGAAATAAAAAAATAAAGCTCTTATTCATCCATTTGTTTAGAGAAACATATGACCTCGCCTCAAAAGAGAAATTCTTAACCGTGAAAAATTATATTTTTAACACTGACCTTACTTTATGGTGGATCAAGTTGAGCGAGAGACGAGAGAGAGAGAGACGAGAGAGAGAGAGATTGAGAGAGAGAGAGAGAGAGAGAGGTATTATTAGTAATCCGCAAAAACCCTAAAATCTAAAATAAGGGAAAGAAAATGTGGAAACGCATAGACTCCCTGCTTACAAATATACGACATCAGAGATCATTTATCAAGTGATTATTCAACGTGACCTACCCATTGCAGGTCAAAAAGGGTCAAGTTGACCACCCTCGTGTAGCAAAGTATATAATAATAATAAATAATAATAAAAATAATATGCTTTATTTCGGCTCGGGGGCCATATACATTGAATATACAAAATACAGACAGTAGCAAACACAATCTAGATACATGTGACATGATAAAATAGAAAAAGAAAATGAGTAATCGGCACTTATCCACAAGTAGCTGAGGTAGCATAAAAGCTAGTAATCATCATACTGGTAATAACAGTAATAATATTGGTGAGAAAAAAAAAAAAAGAAAAAAATATGCATTGAGAGTAATAACAGATGGTGCATATATTATATAACTCAAATTTCAACAACTAGAGACCTTAGGTGGTTACAGTAGTCAGGTCCAGAGAGGCTTAATACATAAATTAAATGTAAATAAAACTTTAACTTGATACTAATCACAGTAATAATGAAAAATTAAAATATCAGCAATAAGTGTAATAATGACAAAAAACTGCAGATGACATCTTGCCAATACAGAGATTAAGTCCTTTAGGGGACAAAGGCCTCATTTTTCCCATCTATCCCACAATTTTGATTTTCTTCTTGCTTCAACTCCTTAGGATGCTTTGAATGAGCGAGTTGCTGCTGTTTCTCACTCGGTTACCAGACTGGACATTGTTCGCCTAACAATGATTTTTAAAATTGTCCAGGTGGTTTTCTATGAACTCTGTGTAGGCGGAGTGGGTTGCGGGGAGTGTTTGTAGGCGTCTAAGAATGTTCATTGTGCACAACAGTGATGCGTCGCATGGTCTCTCGGGTATAGTTCGTCCAGAGGGGAACACCCATGAGAACTGTAGCAGTACGAGCGGAAGAGCAGCAGTTTCACGTCTCGGTAACAGAAGGCAAACCTCCTTGCAATCATGTGCCCGCTGCACATAGTTTACGACGCCTCTGTTTCAATGTTTCT
Organism: Macrobrachium nipponense; assembly: GCF_015104395.2. NCBI lineage: Eukaryota > Metazoa > Arthropoda > Malacostraca > Decapoda > Palaemonidae > Macrobrachium > Macrobrachium nipponense. The sequence continues at coordinate 58,870,053 of NC_061101.1, read as the reverse complement.
GCCGTATCTTTTTAGGTCGCGGTGATAATGTGACCCAAGTACGGAAATTCGTGCACAAATTCCAGGCCGATGGTTTCCGAGGGAAAATTGTGGTTCTGCAATATGATTAAGGCGATCTCGGAGCAGCGCATGCACTGGGTCTTGGTTTCGTTGTATTATATCAAATTCCTCGCATATTGGCGGCCAAGTGTCGATGAGTCGTTGGAGACCTCGCACTGATGGGGGAAATCAGAGCCATATCGTCGGCGTAACAGAGGTTGTTTATAGTTGTTTCATTGACAGTGCATCCATTGGGAGCGAGTTCAGTTTGACGTTCAAGGCATACTCTGTACGTATTAAAGAGGTATGGAGAGAGAATGTACTTGCCGAAGCCCGTTTAGGGAGCCGAAGGTGTAAGATAATACGTTTCCCCATTTGACACAGAATTGCTGTGTGGAGAACCAGCAATGTAAAATGCCAATTAGATATAGGGGTGTGCCCCTTTTATGCAGCTTCAGGAAGAGCTTCGGGTAGTTTACTCTGTCAAATGCTTTTCTCACAAAACAAAGGAAAACAGGAGAGGCTGATGATAGGTAGTAGTTCAGCAATTCTTTCAGTATGTAGATGCAGGTGTCGGTTGAGTGGTTTGCTTTAAACCCGAACTGGTTGTCAGTGGTGTGTAGAAAGGGGAGAAGTCACTAGAAGAACAGACTCAAGTATCTTCGATGTCGATCGTTGTGATTGCAATCGGCGGTAGTTGCCAGGGTCAGCTGCATCCTTTAGCTTGTTTTTGATTAATGGTATCAGGTGAACTAAGAGTAGGGAGTCTGGAAGAAACCGGTGAATTATGCACGCAATGAATAGGGCAGCTAGCAAAATGTTAAATTATCGGATGGCAGAGTTTTGAAGGCCTCTGCAGGAAGACCATCACAGCCGGGCGATTTATTATTAGGTAGGCTGTTTATGGCATCGCTGATGTTACCTGGCGTAAAACGGTCTGCAAAATGAAATTGAATGTTTATCAGTAAGGAGGTTATCTACATCCCTTCGGGAATCTTGATCATTTATGCAATTCAGGATATTGTTGAAGTGATCGCCCCACATATTTGCAATAGCTTCGTCTCCGACTGCTTCCCCTACTCTCTGTGATAGCTTTTTAGTTTTGGGATTTAAAGACTGGATATCTTTCCAAAGACGAGGATAATCACCAGATTCTAAGTTTCTAGACATTGCATCGGCTCTTAGTTGTTTTTCATATAACCTGCAGTGCTTAAGAGCAAGTTTGAACTGCGCTCTCGCCTGTCTCATTAGCAATGCAGTGTGCCCTTCCTGGGGCTACCATTTTGCCTCACAGTAAAAACATTTCTCGTGAGTATGTATACAGATCTTTAACCAAGTCATTCCATCAGGGAATATTACGAGAATTACCTTGACGAAATCTGTAGTCAGTCCTGCCCGAAGCAAGCAAGGCGGAGATTATGTTCGAATAGAATTCATTCAGATCCTCTTGTGGTGGTGGCATTTCTACAATTTGTGTTAGTACAAAGTAAGGCGTCTGCCGGTTGAACTATTGACCGCAAACCTGGTTTCAGTGGTCGCTCTAAAGTATCTGGTTTTCTCTTGGTTTTTAAAATCCCAGTTTACCGCTGGTGGGCGATCAGTTAGGGGGTTCACGGTAGGGAGGGATGGGGTACTGAATGACACCTGTAATGGGATGTGATCGTAGCCCGTTGCAAGGTCATAGCGAATATTGCAGGTCATAATAGAATCATGAAGTTGTGGGGATGTGATGCAGTGGTCCAGCCAGGAAGTTGTAATAGCGTCCGCTCTATTATGTACATATGAATAAGAGGAGGGAGGGAGGAGCATAACATCGCTAATTTGGAGAGCATGATTTTGACAGAGCGAGTAAGTTCATTATAAAATTGTTTTGTGGGGTGTGAATTAAGGTCCCCTATTATACAAATATGATCAGCTGGAGAATCATGAATAATACTGTGTAACTCCCCTAGGATCATGCAGTAATGATCAAAATTATTGTTATTTTTCCCATGGCATATAAACATTGATAATTAGGATTTTAGAGTTCCCTATTGTCACTTGAATGCCCCAGCAATCTGTCCACTCCTGTAGGTCATCACCTTTATCATATTGTCTAACGATTTGTGCCACAGGAAAGAAAGGCCTCCTTTCGGGCGACCGGCTAGGATTTGATCTGTAACTTGCATCGATGAAGTCGAGAAGGTTCTGAAGTCTTCATGAATTGAATCGCATATGGCAAGGTCATGTGGCCAGAGGAGCGTTTCTTGCAATGCAATGATGCCTTTGAAATTTTTACAGAACATGTTTAGGAGAGGAATGTTCCGCTTGAGGCCAAAGATATTCCAAGAGATTATGTTTAATGTATCCATGGCTACTCACGAAGATGGGAGATGAATGCGCTGATCATTTGGGTGGATGGGGGGGTTAGCCAGGGGGAGTGGGCAGTCACTCGCCGTGGGCGGTTGACTGCACTTGCGGTGGAAATGACCCTGGTTGGAGTGTCAGTAAGTTCCCTGGGGGTGGTTGATCCCGGATTAGTCTGTATCTTGAAACTAATATATTAGGACCGAAATTCTCGCCTTTAAGAACGTCGAGGTGTTGAAATAGGCAGGTAATCCTGTAAGCCACTTTATGTTTAATCCTGCATGGGAGTTCGAGAAGATGAGTGGGTCAGAGCCAGTGAGAAACTTGACTCTCTCCACATGGCATCTAGCGTCACCGATGAGCGCAGATTGTGAATTACTTTGTGACATCTCTTCTCATGTGTCGGGCGAGGTAAAACAACGAATGTTGGGCTCCGGTCCGGCGGCCAAACGGGAGGTTCTTCTCTTCTTCTGCTTGTTTGTATGATTTTCTGCCCGCAGTCGTGTGTCATTCAGGGGACAAAGGTTGTCTAGTCTAGTGATTAGGAAACAAAAATATCTGGAACTTCATCATTCAGTTTCATACGAATGTTTTTCTCGGAAATCGAAACAAGACAGAACTCGGCATCTCTTTCCCAATAAGAATTCCCTGTAGAGATTGTGGTTTTTCACTCGTATTACTATAAAAGTAAAAGGACAGAGATAGTGGCACCATGAAATGAAAATTTCTAGTCAGTATCTTACATTTTCCCGTTTTATTTTTCCTATATTACTGACTGTGCACCTCTCGTGGTGCATCGTAGGCATTACTTGAGATACTTTGCAGCGTCCCTTCGACCCGTAGCTGCAACCTCTTTCATTCCTTTTGCTGTACCTCCTTTCATGTTCTATTTCTTCCACATGACTTTCCACCAATCCTCTCCTAACAATTGCTTCATAGTGCAACTGCGAGGTTATCCTCCTGTTACACTTTTCAAACCGTTTTACTGTCACTATCCGTTTTAGCGCTGATTGACCTCACAGGTCCTAGTGCGTGGCCTTTGGACTAAATTGTATATTCCTTCAATTTAATTTTGTCCTACTGAAAGAATTTCATTCATCGAAAATCCTTAGCAGTTTTCAGGATGTAGTTGTGAACAGGTGTGTGAAATATGAATGCAGGATTTAATATTATACCAATCTGTTGACGAGTTCTGTCCTAATTATTCATGTTATCATTGTTATTGTTTCTATTTTCATTCTAATTTCTTGCATTATAGAATTTGCTGTTATTTTTACAAGAAATTAACACATCTTATGAACGAACCTGTTCCTCGTTGGACGGGTGGGTTTCGCGCTCGGCTACCAATCCGGTGGTCCGAAGTTCGATTCTCGGCGCAGGCAACGTGGAAACAGAGGAATGTATTTCTGGTGATAGAAATTCATTTCTCGATATAATGTGGTTCGGATCCCACAATAAGCTGTAGGTCCCGTTGCTAAGTGACTAATTGGTTCCTAGTTACGTAAAAATATCTAATCCTTCGGGCCAGCCCTATGAGAGCTGTTAATCAGCTCAGTGGTCTGGTATAACTAAGATATACTTGACTTATGAACAAACCTTAAACTCAGCTCAACTGAATTATTTCCCTTAAGTCTCAAAGCATTTTCAATAAATTCTGGTAATATTTGACAGATATTTACTTCGCCTATGTAATTCTCTCTCCACGAGTCAGGAAACTGAACACGTTTTGAAGCCTTTGACTGGAAAGGAAACTATTTCCCGTGACACAACTACCTATTGAGTAAACCCTTCGAAATGTGTCCTTATATCTAGTTAATGTAACGAAGGCATAGCGTATGTCAACTTGATCCAAAATCAAGCAGATGACAAGGTCTTGGATCACTGTTGGCTTGTAAACAGACCTGATCAGGTGGGCCCTGTGCCTTCGATTATAATCTATCTGTTCCTGTATGTAACTTCGTGATGCTGTACAGGGGATTGGCTGAGACCTGTTCATGGAAGTTCTTGATGCATTTCAGAGAGAGAGAGAGAGAGAGAGAGAGAGAGAGAGAGAGAGAGAGAGTTGTTAGCATTCTACGAAATGCTTCATCCATAGGCGTTTGATTGGTTTAGCTCTCTTCATTTTGGAACAATAACTGAATATATATAATAGATATATATAGATATATATATATATATATATATATATATATATATATATATATATATATATATATATATATAACTATATATATAATATATATATCTATATATAATATATATATATATATATACAAATATATATTATATATATATATATATATATATATATATAGATATATATATATATGTATATGTATATATATATATATAAATATATATATATATATATATATATATAGTATATATATATATATAATAAAAGGAGCCCATAAAAACGCCAAAATATAGAGAGAAAATACTATATTTCAGAGATGCTGTCTCTCTCTTCAGGTAGATGAATGAGAAAACTTACAGAAAAGGTGGATATTTATCCAAGAGATCCATCCACAGTTAAACCAATTTAGGTCATTCCCATGATAATCTTTCTTTAATCCTCTTAAGCACTGGTTGAATGAAAACTTTATCAATGACATCTGAATCCCATGATTCCTTTGAAATGTTCATTACCTGTCTCTGTTTAATCAAGGCTGATTCTATATCTGACTCTTGTACCGACAGTTGCTGCTAAATTATATGTGACAAATTCCCAGTTTTAGTTCTGTGGTTAATTATTCATTTTATTATGGTTTGGAAAATAGCTGAGTTTTCTGGTTTTATCCATACCTAACTGCACTGTTTATGTTGGCAGTTTAATCTCTTAGAAACCTTTAGAATGCAAAATTTTTTGTTTCTAACGAAGCACTACGGGTTATGTAAGCCCCAGAATATATAGATGAGGAGATAGATAACGATTCGGAATACAGGCAAGAAATTGAAATATCCAGATAGTGTACTGAACAATGCATTAGAGAAGCGGCAAAAAAGAAACCATGTATCAAGATAAAAAAAAGAACCTTACAACAACAAAAATTTGCTTGTACTACCTTTTTAATAATAATATGAAAGATATCCTACCTCTCCTGAAGAATTTTGGTGTTAATGGGTAGTTTTTTAAAAAAACAATAAAACAATGAACAGGTACTTATTAAGAACTCCCCGACAATGTTAAAGGATGTATATAAAAATTCCCGGGTAAGTCTTGTGACAACTTTTATATTGGTCAAACGGGGAAAAGATAGAAAAAAAGAATAGAACATAAACAATGTGTGAGATATGCACAGGGAAATAGTGGTATTGTACATGTTAGTGAGAACAACCATGCTATTAACTGGGAAGGGGCAAACAAGCTTGTGTGTTTCTAAGAATGCAATGAAAAGGAATATCATTGAATCTAGTTTTATAAAAGAAGTTACAATAATAATATTGAACATCAGTCAAGGAATGTATAACTTGATCCTTTAATATCAAAAGAAATTTGTAAACTGTTTAAATTTTAAGGTAGGCATTAAAAATGTACGGAACTAGGATTATTATAATATTTGTAAACACAGTAAGGGAGCAGTAGTAGTAATGAGATGTCCAACCCCGCCTCCCTAACACCTGTCAGGTGTGGAATAGTTATCTGTTGGTTACCTTAATCGGTAGTATCCCTTGACAATTTATTGTAAATTTTTAGCCAAATGATTTTTGAAAGCCACTCCTACCTTGACACCTGCCTGTGGGTGGATCTGCAGTCTCAAACGGTTGTGTGTATGTTCGTCAGTACTGTCTCAGTAGAATACATACTTGTGAATTCTAATACTATGTTATCAGTCCTTTGTCAATGGCTTGAAAATAAAGCCGAAACCAGTCAGGACCTATTATTATTTTCACCTGTTGGATATGTGTGATATATATATATATATATATATATATATATATATATATATATATATATATATATATATATATATATATATATAATATATCAATGTATATGTATTATTCAATCTACAAATGTCCTTTAGTATCTAAGTTGCTCTCTCTCGGATTTAAACCGACGGGGAATTTTTAGTTGATAATAATTTCGTTCTCTCGTGGGTTCGAACCAGCGCCCAGCGGGACAGAGAAGAAATCAGCACTTCAGTGATGTTATCAATTCGGCTAAGAAGTGAGGTTATAAGTTTATATCGACTCTCCAACCTTATAAATCACCGTCGAACTCGGGTATTCGTAATTAGAATCGATATCCAACCCCCTCTACTATGTAAACAGATGCGAACCGGAATTTGACCTTAGAATAAAGAGTAATTTAAGAATCTTTGACATTGAAGATAATGTTATTTATTCTGAAAATAACAGATGAATTCAATAAGAACAAAACACGTCTATTTTTCGACTATGGTTAAACCCGCGTATTTAGCCGAAAATATGTGTTACTGAGCACACAAAGTGTAAAAGTGGAAAATTAAGGACGATATATGAAAAACATTAATGAACGCAAATTGTTTATGAAGAAGGTGTAATCCGACCTCCAGCTTCCTTGGGCGCGTGCTAAAACAAACTCTACGAACATTAAGGTGAAATTTCAATCAACATTCACTTGCACGTGGCAGGACACGCACCTCGAACTCGACCGAGCATCCCAGATGCTGATCAACAATGGATACTCAAATAAACTCGTAAACCGAGAAATACGAGCCTCCCTCAACAAATGGTACATGACGGAGGAAGAGAAAAGGACATGCCACCGCGGAGGATATAAAACTTTCCTACAAAGCCTTCATGCACCACCAATACAAGGATGACGAAACAGCCATCAAGAAAATAAGAGGAACACGTCCGCCTTATGGAGGAAGGGAAGAGAGTGTCCCTCATTATTTATTACAAGAATCGGCGTGCGAAGGACCTCCTGATGAAGAACAACCCCTCCCCGGCCGTAGGAGACCCCCTAAAGCAGTCCAACGTTGTCTACCGATACGTATGCCCCCCCAACGATGCCCTGGGATTTACATCGGTATGACGATGATGCGCCTGTCTAAAATGATCTTTTGCTACGCCCAGGAGGGAGCCATTAGGCAGCACGCCCTTACAATACACCAGCAGAACATCATGAGAGACGACATCATCAGAATGTCAAATCATCGGGAGAGCCCTCACCTATGACGTCTGCGTCTCCTAGAAGCGCTTTTTATTCTTGAACAAAGCCTCCCCTCAACACCACTCAAGAAGCGTTCCTGATACCGATGTATGTGAGGAGGTCCACACCCCTCCCTCCCAACGAAGGTAACAGCGCGCTGAGATGAGACATCAACACCGGACGTGAAGCGCTTGATTATGAAAATAATACCAAGGGTGACATCACTCAGGTAGAAGCCAATCAAGAGGCTCCCAGTGATATTCCCTGCCTGAGAGGTCCGCAAGACTCGAGAAACGCTCGCCGTATGAGTCACCTTCCCAGGAACCAGTGGAAACTCAACCTGCCCCAGGGGTTTCTCCAGACCGTACTCGAGAGCCCGCAACACCAGGACATAAGGAGAAAAACCTCGCCAAAGAGCCCGTGCTGACACAAGGCCATTAATTAAAAAACAACAACACTGAATCCATCCAGTTACGGGCTGCTCTAGTAGCAGAGCCTGTGCCAGCACAAGGCTGGCTTAAACTTCATCAACTACAACACTGGAATTCAGTCCCTCAGCAGTCATCGCTGGAAAATGTCCTGTGGATCTGGACGAAATGTCGCGTTGGAGAGAGAGAGAGAGAGAGAGAGAGAGAGAGAGTATTGTATAAGCAATAATAAATACCAAATGACTCAACCGAATTTTACCATGCCCTTTGGTGCGTTGCTCCCCCGTCTAAGCAACAGAGAGAAAGCTGTCATCAGAAAAATAGAGAAGACTCTCTACAAGATTAATAGTGCTGAAGCAGAAACCATTTTTAACGAAATGATAATATAATAATAATAATAATATAATAATAATAATAATAATAATAATAACAATAATAATAATGATCATAATAATAATAATAATATTTTGGGAGGGGACCCTCTCGTAGACAGGTTTTTGTTAAAAAAGGTTGCTGCTTCAGCACTACTAATTTTGTAGAGAGTCTTCTCTATATTTCTGATGACGGCTTTCTTGTTGTTGCTTGGACTGGCGAGCAACGCACCAAAGGGCATGGTAAAATTCGGTTGAGTCATTTTGGTTTATTATTGTTTATACAATTCTCTTCTCTCTCTCTCTCTCTCTCTCTCCAAACGCGACGTTTCGTCCTAGCTCCAACCGGGGGACATATCCAGCGATGACTAATGAAGGACTGATTCCAGTGGGAGTTCCTTTCCTTATATCATGATGGTGCGGGCTCTCAAGAACGGTCTGGAGAATCTCTCCAGCAGAGGTCGAGTTTTCATTAGTTCCTGGGAAGGTGACTCATATGGCAAGCATTTTTCGAGTCTTGTGGACCTTCTCAGGTGAGGACTAATCACTGGGAGCCTCTCGATTGGCTTCTACATGAGTGGGCGTCACCCCTGGTATTATTCCCCTCATAATGTGCTTCACGTCCGGTGTTATTTGTTTCATGAACGCTGGTACTTTCGTTGAGGGGGAGGGGCGTGGTCCTCCTTAGACACAAGCGGTATCAGAAGTGCTTCTTGAGTGGTATTTAAACAGTCCAACGTTGTCTACCAATACGTATGCCCTGCTCAAGGGTTACCTCTAAGAAGCGTTCCTGATACGACGTGTGTGACGAGGACCATGCCCTCCCCCGCAACGAAAGTACCAGCGCGCATGAAACAACAACAGCGGACGTGAAGCACATTATGAGAATAATACCAGGGGTGACGTCACTCAGGTAGAAGTCAATCAAGAGGCTCCCAGTGATATTCCCCGCCTGAGAAGGTCCGCAAGATTTGGAAACTCTCCGTATGAGTCACCTTCCCAGAAACGCCAATGAAAACTCGACCTGCCAGAGAGGTTCTCCAGACCGTACTCGAGAGCCTGCAACATCATGATATAAGGAGGAGGACTCCCCACTGGAATTCAGTACCCTCAGCAGTCATCGCTGGATAATGTCCCGTGGATCAGGACGAAACGTCGCGTTGGAGAGAGAGAGAGAGAGAGAGAGAGAGAGAGAGAGAGAGAGAGAAAGAAAGAGAGAGAGAATTGTATAAGCAATAATAAACCAAAGTAACTCAACCGAATTTACCATGCCTTTTTCTGTGTTGCTCGCCAGTCTAAGCAACAACGAGAAAGCCATCATCAGAAAAAATAGAGAAGACTTTACAAAATTAGTAGTGCTGAAGCAGCAACCATTTTTACAAATAATAATAATAATAATAATAATAATAATAATAATAATAATAATAATAATAATAATAATAATAATAATATCTGACTTAAACAAAAATAATCAATCCAAGTATTATAAAAAGCACATTAATATTTCGGGATCTTTGTCGCATCATAACAACGTCATAATGACAGAAATAACCACACCAGGATTAAACCGTTGTAATAAACACAGGCAAGCCACAGAGAGAGAGACACTGCTACAAAATTGGTCGATTTTATCACTTAGGTGAGCTGCCACCACAGACAAGTCTACAATACACAGAAGCAGTCACTCCCAAGGACGAGGCGAGGTCACTCCCAAGGACATCCAGGTAACCATACCTGGCGCTACTCAAACAAAGACTGCTCCTCTACTGCCTCACACGGAAGCTCCAAGTAGATGAAAGTTATAGTGAACGTTCACGAAACATAAATAACCCGAAACGTTTCTTTCAAATTTTCCTTTTTTTAAAGTTTGGAATTTTCAGCCTTCGCTGTATTTGGGACGTTTTGTCTCGCTCGGGATTTAGCACAAAACTATATAAATCTGGGTCCTAAAGACTGCATTACATGATATATTCCTGGTCTCACTTTTATTGCTTTGCTGTCGAAATCATGGTAGTCTCTCTCTCTCTCTCTCTCTCTCTCTCTCTCTCTCTCTCTCTCTCTCTCTCTCTCTCTCTCTCTGCTGCTGCCAGAAGTTGTAATCAGCAACAGTGTGGAAGAGTTTAAAGGAAAGCTAGACAAAATCATTAGGACACTGTGAATGAACAGTGTTACGTGCGTAGCTGCGTAAGGTTTATCATGTACTCTAAAATTTAACTGACATCTGCCAAGACTGGTGCCACGCAGGTAAACAACAGAGAACAGGGAAAAAAGGTATTGAAATTTGATGGATTTAAGGAAAATGCAACGTTACGTTAATGAATAATCTATTAGTGTCACCATGAAAACCCCAGAAAATGTAAATGTAAATCCGTTTTATGAAGAACCCGGAATTTAAGGAATAAGATGCTTGTTTCAATTATCACTAATCGTAAACAATAGGTAACAGCAGCTCTTCAATCTTTCACCTTGGGATTTGAAATGGATGATTGCTACCTTGGCAATGTGGAATAGTATTACACAACTTCTTGCGTTCTCCAAATTCTGCAAATAAAGGATGCACTGTCATTCTCGATCTAAACGCGATTAATGTATTTGGGAGTTCCGTAAGGCAGAGAGGATAAGTAATTTAACACTGTCACGGAGTAGCAAAATAAAGGAGCACTTCTGGATGCAAGTTACAAATATTTTTCCACTTCACTTATTCTCTGAAGGAGATGCAATGGGGAATTAAGTTACATATTTGAGAGAAGACAGTAATTAAGGAAGGAAGAGAATTGTGCGTCGAAACAAATTCCAAAACCAAACTGTTCCTTGTCCTTTGACTATCGGAGTCTTGAAGTAGTGCCGGACTCAGGTTATGGGCTTAGGGAGGAAGACATGTCGACCTGCGCAAGTTACAAAGGGCATCGCGGGGAGCGACTGAATGTCCCGGTATAAGCAGGACTGCGTCTGTTATGAGAATGACTATGAGAGTGACCCCGACTCGCTGCTCCAACCATGTCTTATCCTCTCCTTGTCCTTTGTTTGTCACATCTATCCGCCGGCTTTCTCTGGGTTGTTGACGGTTTCCCTAGAATTGAAATTTGAACGACAGCAGCACACGGATGCAGATGTGGGAGAGAGTGACAGTGGTGGTTCCATTTGGCTGTATGAGAGGTGGAGATTGGGGGGTAGGAGAGAAGTAAGAAAACCTGCCGTGTCCAATCTTTAATTACTTGGGAGCGGGCAAATGCGGCTTCTGTGCGCCGACTTGGGTGGTGGTGACTTTACTTTAATGGCAATGAAATATGTTTTGAGGTTTCTTAAAATTGAGGGCTTCAACATACATCTCGTGTATGTATGTTACTAAAACGTCTTTGAGACATCCTAATCGTTGTAACTCCTTGTAACTCCCTCCAAACAAAAAACATTAGGTTGAAAAGAATGAAGCTTCTCTCTCTCTCTCTCTCTCTCTCTCTCTCTCCACAAAAAAAATAGGTTAGAAAGAATGAAGCCTCCTCTCTCTCTCTCTCTCTCTCTCTCTCTCTCTCTCTCTCTCTCTCTCTCTCTCTCCACAAAAAAAATAGGTTAGAAAGAATGAAGCCTCTCTCTCTCTCCTCTCTCTCTCTCTCTCTCTCTCTCTCTCTCTCTCTCTCTCTCGTAGAAGGAAAGAGACTTTTAGGTTTTGTAAAAAATGAATTCCTCCACCAATGGGGTTGACAAACCTACCAGAGGAAACAACATACTAGACATCGTCCTATTAACAGAAGATAATCTTGTGTCTGACCTTTCAGTAGGTGCAAATCTAGTCAAAAGCGACCATAAAGTTATCTCATTTCCAAATTAATTTTCAACATAAAAAATAGAAGATATTAATGAGATTAGACTACCGTCGACAAGACCTAAAGAAGCTAAAGGAGTACGTTAAAAATCTAGAGTACGACGAGACCACGGGCATAGATAAACACACTAGGAACGCACCTTTTCCATGAGGAGACCAGGAAAACCCAGGAAAACGCTCTAGGATGTATACCATTAAGGCAAATACTAACAAATGGCAAACCCTCAGCCTAAGTGGTTCAACAGAGAAATTGAAAATAAGATAAGAGAAAGAGACAGATTGTACAAATCATTGAACCCACACCAAACACCAGTAGAAGCAAGCAGGCATAAAGAACTCTTTAGATTGGTGGACAAATTAGTAATAAATGCAAAGATAAATGAGGATAAGAGAGTTGCATCAGTCTGTAAAGAAAATCCAAAAGAATTCTTTACACGTTTTAATAGTAGGAAACCAATATAAAATAGCATAGGTCCCCTAAGGGACAATAGAGGTAACCTGGTGAACTCAGACTTGGAAAAAGCAGAGTCAAAGAGTAAGTTAATTACTAGTGTATACACAATCAAAGACATTACCTCAATACCGGAACCTGCTATTAAATATGAAGGGACAGAACCGTTGGACAAAATAATATTTACAGAAGAGGACATTAAAAACAAAATAGACAAACTTAACAAGTTCAAATCTCCTGGCCCGGATGGGATTCATCCAAGAGAAATTAAAGAGATAAAAGAAGATAGTTCCTCATCTATATCAACTCTACAGAAAAAGTGCTGAACAAAGAAAGGCACCAAAAGGATGGAAACTAGGTAATGTATCCCCGGTTTACAAAAAAGGTCCAAGAGAAGAGCCAGGAAATTATAGACCTATCTGTCTAACGTCAGTCATTTGCAAGATTTTTGAATCCATAATTGCAGATCAAATTGTGGATTACATTGATAGAAGCAACTTGTTAAACAGCCAATACTGTTTCAGGCAATACAGATCATGCCTATCAAACCTCTTGGAGTTTTTTTATAACATGCTTGGTATTTACGATAGTAGTAGAGCAATAGATATACTCTATTTAGATTTCCTAAAGGCCTTTAACAATGTCCCACACAAGAAAACTGATGAAAAAAGTTAGAGCTTTAGGAATTGTAGGAGAAACAGCAGACTGGGTCGAAGACTAGCTAACTTATGGAAAACAGAGTCTTAATAGATGTTGAAGAATCGGAATGGGCAGATGTAACAAGCGGAGTTCCCCAGGGTTCTGTCCTTGGCCCTCTCTTGTTTTTGATTTACATTAATGACATGGATATAGGCTTAACTAGCAGGATAGCCAAATTTGCAGATGACTCCAAACTAGGTGTAAATGCAGCAGACCCAGATGCAGTGGAAAGTTTAAGAAATGAACTAATGAAAATAGGACAGCGGTGGAAAAAAAAATAAAATAAATAAAAACTGGCAAATGCCTTTTAGCGTAGATAAGTGCAAAGCGTTACAAATAGAAACAAACAACCATCATAGCAACTACATGCTGCTTGGGAATGACATAAGTAGTGTAGAACAAGAGGAGAACCTTGGAGTTATTATTACCAAGGGAATTAAATTCCACAAAAGAGTGCATAAAAGCTGCTAAGAAGGCACAGAAACTAGTGGATACATAAAAGAGGCAGTCCAAATACAGACATAAGGATACGGTGCTGCAGCTCTACACATCAATAGTTAGACACCATCTTGAATATGCAGTACAGTTTTGGTCACCAACACTAAAAAAGGACATAAATAGATTAGAAGGAGTACAAGCAAGAGCCACAAAGTTAATTCCATCCATGAGGCAAATAGGTTACCGAAGACGACTAGAGAGCCTGAACATGTATGGTCTTAGAAACACGACGATTGCGAGAAAAACTAATAGAACAATTTAAAATACTGAAAAGCATAACAAAAGTAGACAGTAACCTATTTACATTAAACGAAAACCAGACAAGAAATAATGGATGGAAACTACAACTGAACAGATACAACATATTCCATTGTTGGAACTTCTTTACATACAAGATATGTGACACATGGAATAAACTGCCACCAGAAGTTGTTAACGGCAACAGTGTGAAGAGTTTAAAAGAAAGCAAGACAAAATCATTAGGATACTTTGAATGCACAGTAAAACCTTCTCCTAGTCTCCTACAAGTCTTTGAGACATACTAATTCTTGTAACTCCTCGTAACTCTCTCTCTCTCTCTCTCTCTCTCTCTCTCTCTCTCTCTCTCCACAGAAAAATTAGGTTGAAAAGAATGAAGCTTCTCTCTCTCTCTCTCTCTCTCTCCACCAAAAAATTAGGTTGAGAAGAATGAAGCTTCTCTCTCTCTCTCTCTCTCTCTCTCTCTCTCTCTCAAAAAACTTAGAGTGAAAAAATTAAGCTCTCTCTCTCTCTCTCTCTCTCTCTCTCTCTCTCTCTCCACAAAAAAGCAAAAAAAGTTAGGTTGAAAAGAATAAAGCTACTCTGATGAAGACAGATCGAATATATTAGAAAAGTTGGATTTTTTAATGTCAGAATTACTGGAAAGGAAGAATAGAACTACATATCCAGAACAGGAAAGAGACATAGGAAAATCCATATTATTACCCATATTAAATGAAGGAGATAACACGCAAACCATCATAGTGATGAATCCGCAGGGTTTATTACGAGTAACTCAAAAAGAAAAATAGAGTTCTTAGAAGAACTAACCCAAATTGAAAGAAAATAGATATAATGAATATAATGAAACCTGGTATGCCCGAGAAACTGGTAATGATGATCAAATAAAGGGGTTCCAAACTTATAGATCAGATGGAAAAAATAGGAATCAAGGGGGTACCGCGATATATGGGAGAGACAAAACAAGGAAAAATATATGAGAAATATAGTAACTCAGAATGTGAATTAATAACGGAAGTATTTTAATCTGGAAAAAAATTGGTGAACACTTTAATATACAGACCCCCTAATACTAAAGAGTTTGACACAGAAATAGAAAAATTGGATGATGTAGTAGAAATCACAAAGACTGGACTACACTCCTATCCGGAGACTTTAACTTCCCTTTCGTTGATTGGAAAGAACGAATAGGAGATTGTGGCTGTATTTATGCAAATAGAAAAGAGAGTAATAGTAGTGCAGAAGATAAGAGGTAATTCGAAAGCTATTAGATATGCTACTAGAACACAACATTCTACAAATAAATCACCAACCAACAAGAAAGGATAATACTTTAGACCTAGTATTTGTGAATGAGGTGAATTACGTTAAAAGATAATAGTGTATAATACGAGTATTTCAGACCATTATGTCAAAGAATTAACAGTCCATTCCAAAGCAAGTGAAAACAAAGTTGAAGCAAGAGATGAAAAAGTGGGAAGGATATGGAAAATATAATTTCCATAGTAAGAATATAAAATGGTCAGAATAATGAAGAATTAAACAAAGATTGGGAAAACATATTCGTAAGTGATGATATACAGGTAATACAGGTATATTATATAAAATATTAGAGAAAATAGTGGATATTATACCGAAGAAGAAAAGTTAACATCAGTCTTGCATACCAAGAGACAGAGAGATCTTGTCCCAGAAAATCAGTGGAAAAAAGGTCTTGCAAAAGAAAGGAATGCATGGAAAGTGATGGAACTAAAAAGTAAGATAGAAAATGCAGTACAAAAGATTATACAATAAAATGAAAAATGAAAAACGGGACTTAGAAGAAAAGACCCTAGAAAATATCAAGCAAAACCCCAAACTATTGTACTCATATACGAAAAAGAGAATAAAAGAAGAGTAGAAATAGGCTCTCTAAGTAATGAAGGGAGATTAACAAATGAAAAGAAGGAAATATGCAACATATTAGCTGAAAGATATAAGAGAGAATTCAACCCTAGAATTGATAATGAAGATAATGATACAGAAATAAGATATGAAAATAGTGTTTATTTATCGGCCATAGATATTAATGAAGCCGATATTGTGCAAGCTATTAATGAAATTAAAAATGAATCACCAGCCGGACACAGATGGTGTCCCTGCCATTTTGTCAAAGAAAAGTAGTTCATTCTATCACAAAGCTGCTTGCAATATTATTAAGGCAAAGTGTAGATACAGGCAAGATTTATGATGAGCACAAATTAGCATATATTACCCCTACTTTCAAAAGCGGATCAAGACTAGAGGCAAGTAATTATATGCCTGTGAATCTAACATCACATATTATGAAAGTGTATGAAAGGGTAATAAAAAAAAATATTATGAAACATTTAATGAAAACTAATTTTTTTAATAGGACAACATGGTTTTGTACCCGGAAAAGGTACACAAACCCAACTGTTACACCGTGAGAACATATAAAAAAAATATGATAAACGGAAAAGAAACAGATGTCTTTTACCTAGGTTTTGATTAAAGAAAGTAGACCATAACTAAATATTAGCGAAGAAAATTATATAACATAATATAGTGGACAAAAGTAGGAAAGAGGGATAAAAGAATTTTTACAAAACAGAAATCAGATAGTGATTGCACACGCTGAGAAATCGGATGAAGCTAAGGTAATATCCAGTGTGCCACAAGGCACAGTGTTAGCTGCATTGCTGTTTGTTATTATGAGTGCAGACACAGACAGTAATGTTAAGGACTCGGTAGTGAGTAGTTTCGCCGATGACACAAGAATCAGTAGAGAAATTACTTGTGATGAAGATAGGGACTCGCTACAAAGAGATCTAAACAAAATATATGAATGGGCAGAGGTAAATAGGATGGGTGTTTAACTCTGATAAATTTGAATCCATAAATTATGAAGATACAGAAGGAATGCTATATGCATATAGGGGACCTACTAACGAAACAATCATAAATAAGGAAGCAGTTGAAGACCTTGGCGTGATGTTTAATAGGAACAAGTTATGCAATAATCAAATAGCAATACTATTGGCAAAATGCAAAGCAAAAGATGGGAATGTTGTTACGGCACTTCAAAACAAGAAAAGCTGAACACATGATTATGCTTTATAAAACGTATATACGTAGTCCACTTGAGTATTGCAATATGATATGGCACCCTCACCAAAAGGATATTGCACAAAATATAGAGTGTACAAAGGTCCTTTACAGCTAGAATAGAAGAAGTTAAGGATCTTGACTACTGGGAAAAACTACGATTTTTAAAATTATGTAGTCTAGAAAGGAGAAGAGAACGCTACATGGTAATACAGGCATGGAAATAGATAGAAGGAATTGCTGAAAACATCATGGAGCTAAAAATATCAGGAAGAGCAAGCATAGGTAGATTAATAGTGCCCAAAACTATACCAGGAAAACTAATGAAAGCACACAGGACATTAATCCACTACGCATCAGCATCAATAATGCAGCGTCTATTCAATGCGTTGCCAGCTCATTTGGGGAACATATCAGGAGTGAGTGTAGATGTGGTTGAGAATAAGCTCGACAAATACCTAAGCTGCATCCCAGACCATCCAAGATTGGGAGATACAAAATATACCGAAAGATGCACTAGCAACTCTCTGGTAGACATTAGAGGTGCCTCACACTGAGGACCTGGGGCAACCCGAACAAAGAGCTGTAACGGTCTGTAAGGTAAGTAAGGCCTCTCTCTCTCTCTCTCTCTACGAAGACTAATTCAGGCAAAAATAATGAGATTTATTTCTCTTCTCTCTCTCTCTCTCTCTCTCGCTCTCTCTATCTCTACGAAAGAACTTCAGGCAAAAACAAAAAATAAGAGATTATTTCCTCCTCTCTCTCCTCTCTCACTCTCTCTCTCTCTCTCTCTCTAGAGTACGACGAGAACACAAGCATAGATAAGCACTAGGAAGCCTTCCATGAGGAATACACAGATGTATACCATTAAGGCAAATACTAACAAATGGCAACCCACAGCCAAAGTGGTTCAACAGAGAAATTAAAAATAAGATAAGAGAAAGAGACAGATTGCACAAATCAATGAATCACACCCAACACCAGAAGAAGCAAGCAGGCATAAAGAACTCTGTAGATTGGTGGACAAATTAGTAAGAAATGCAAAGATAAATGGGGTTAAGAGAGATACATCAGTTTGTAAAGAAACCCCAAAACAATTCTTTGCGCATGTTAATAGTAGGAAACCAATAAAAAATGGTATCAGGACAAAATCCCCCGGAGGACAAAATCCCCCGTAGGACAAAATCCCCCGAGGTTAAAATCCCCCTGGACAAAATCCCCCGAGGTTAAAATCCCCCTGGACAAAATCCCCCGAGGTTAAAATCCCTCCCCTGACAAAATCCCCCTTGCCAGAATTCCCCATTTTCCACCGTTTGCTTGTCTTTCTAATAAGGCAAAAAAAATTTTACTAACAGCTACATTAACTAAATCTTCCTACTGTCATAGCAGTACAGTCGTTTGCTCATTTTTCTAAAAAGGCGATATACTTTTTTTAGTTACTTAGTTAGCTTAACTAAATTTGTCTTACAAACAACTTATAACAGATTTATATCAAAGTAAAAATCTTGACAAATTGTTCGCCTGCGAGTGCAATGATTGATTTTGAAAGAGCAATGCTCAATACTTTGATAGCGTACTTTCCTGCACTAGATGTTAAAGGCTATTTTTTTCATTTGTCCAAAATATTTACAGAAAAATACAAGAGTTTGGTTTACAAAAACATTATCAAGACAATAATGAATTTTCTCTTAAAATAAGAATGATAGCGGTCCTTGCCTTTATTACCAATGAATCTGTTCATGAAGCGTTAGACGAGCTCTTTTGACATTATGCCAGAGGAGAGTTTTCCCGATTTTGTTATAATTGAGGAGTACTACTATATTGGCAGGCCATGTTGACGAGGACGCGAGAACCCACATTTAGCATAACTCTGTGGCATATGTATGCAAGAACAAACGGTGAATTTGATTGTACCAATAATTCTGTGGAAGGATGGCGTCGCAGTTTCGTATCATTTGCTGGGTGTTCCCATCCAGTCACCTGGAAGTTTATGAGTCTCTTAGAGTGAGAAAACAACTTTCAAGATGTTCAGATGAATAAAATTATTTCTGGTATCGCTAGAACCACCTAAAAAGAAATATAAGGATGCCACACCACGAATCAAATCAGTTGTGCTAAGATACCAAGAAAAAACTTATTTAGATTATCTTGGAGGCATTGCATTTAACTTAGGGTTTTAAATACATGTCCAGTCTTTGAATAAACAATTTGGCATTTTTCTGGAAATTATCATTTTCCTCAAATATTTTCATAGTTAAGAATTCCACCTCCTGAGTTAGTTAAAAAAATTCTATCGGTAATATTCAGTTAACTAGAACTATATATGCAATAATAAATGTAAAACTAACAAACGACTGTACGAGTATTTTAATATATTTCTGTTTGGAACTATATAAGCAATAAAAAATAAAACTAGTTACTACTATTATTGGTTGGTTACATTTTCATGACTTTTAGTTTGTCCCGGTAGATTCTGTCCACGCGGGATTTTGTCCAGAGGGATTTTGTCCTAACACCATAAAAAATAGCATAGGTCCCCTAAGGGACAATAGAGGTATCCTGGTGAACTCAGACTTGGAAAAAGCAGTTATTGAATACGTTTTTTACTAGTGTATTCACAATTGAAGACACTACCTCAATACCGGAACCTGCTATTAAATATGAAGGAACCGAACCATTGAACAAAATAATATTTACAGAAGAGGACATTGAGGACATTGAAAACAAAATAGACAAACTCAACAAGTTCAAACCTCTTGGCCCGGATGGGATTCGATCAAGAGAAATTAAAGAGCTACAAGAGGAGATAGTTCCTCACCTACATAAACTCTACAGAAAAAGTGCAGAACAAAGAAAGGCACCAAAAGGATGGAAACTAGGTAATGTACCCCCGGTTTACAAAAAAGGTCCAAGAGAGGAGCCAGGAAATTATACACCAATCCTGCCTATCAAACCTATTGGGTTTTTATCATAACAAGCTTGGTATTTACGACAGTAGCAGAGCAATGGATATACTCTATTTAGATTTCCAAAAGGCCTTTGACAAAGTTTCACACAAGATACTGATGACAAAAGTTAGAGCTTTAGGAATTGTAGGAGAAACAGCAGACTGGGTCGAAGACTGGCTAACTTACAGAAAAAAGAGAGTCGTAAGAAAATGGTGAAGATTTAGAATGGGCAGATGTAACAAGCGGTGTTCCTCAGGGTTCTGTCCTTGGCCCTCTCTTGTTTTTTATTTACATTAATGACAATGATGTAGGCTTCAGTAGCATGATAGCCAAATTTGCAGATGACACCAAACTAGGTGTAAATGCAGCAGACCCAGATGCAGTGTTAAGTTTAAGAAATGAACTAATGAAAACAGGAGAGTGATAAAAAAAACTGGCAAATGCCTCTTAACGTAGATAAGTGTACAGTGTTACAAATAGGAACAAACAACCCCCATGTCAGTACATGCTGCTTGGGAATGACATAAATAGTGTAGAACAAAAGGAGGACCTTGGAGTCACTATTAAAAAGGACTTAAAATCCACAAAACAGCGCATAAAAGCTGCTAAGAAGGCACAGAAGCTAGAGGGATACATAAAGAAGCCGTTCAAATACAGAAACAACTAAACGGTGCTGCAGCTCTACACATCAATAGTTAGAGCCCATCTTGAATTTGCAGTACAGTTTTGGTCACCAACACTGAGAAAGGACATAAATAGATTAGAAAT
>NC_061101.1:58824179-58844179 GCF_015104395.2 Macrobrachium nipponense | reverse complement strand
TGGCACCTTCTGCAAAAAGGCTCACCATCTGAGTGCAAATTACCCACAATGCATTTACGTTTCGCAATAATAAACTCTAAACAGCAGGTAGTATACAGCAATCCACATCAACTTCAGACAGTGACGCGATGCCCTGAAAAGAGCAAATCCCGGGACATTCTCGGATGTGTAAAACGGCTTCGGCCAAATGGGTTCCATTTCAAGAGGTTTATCCATTCCATCTCTGGGAGATTTTGCCTCCTCAGTACCTGGATTCGGTTCTTGTGGAGCTCCCGTATAATCGTTTTTATTCGTCGCCTCTTTGAAATACCGCTGCGCTGTTTTCATATTAGTCCAGATCCGATGGTTTAGTGATCCGGTATTTAATGATTGCAGTGCTTTCTATTATGTCGCTTTAGTTCATATTTATTCTGCTCGGTTGTTTCAAAACATTTGGTTGTATTATGTGTGTGTATATATATATACACACACATATATATATATATATATATATATATATATATATATATATATATATATATATATATATATATATATATATATATATATCTTGATATTACAGTTTTCTATTCCTGTAGAACTCTGAGATATATTTTGCTTACCGTTTGACCATATTTAAGTCACCAGAGGTAAAAGAAATATGTGTATATATGTATATATATATATATATATATATATATATATATATATATATATATATATATATATATATATATATATGAAAGCCTATTAATTCCGAGGTAGAACAAATTGGATATAAAGGACATTTGTGGCTTAATGCACCCATATTATGCATACATGATATATATTGTATATATATATAGTATATATATATATATATATATATATATATATATATATATATATATATATATTTAGTATATATATATATATGTATATTAGCTGACCACCGGCACTACCCGGGAAAACTGAATGATAACCGATAAACTCTCTCTCTCTCTCTCTCTCTCTCTCTCTCTCTCTCTCTCTCTCTCTCTCTCTCTCTCTCCTCACCTGTTGTGTCCTTGGCCTGCTCTTGTTTTTTATTTATATTAATGACACTGATGTAGGCTTAACTAGCAGAATAGCCAAATTTGCAGATGGCACCAAACTAGGTGTAAATGCAGTAGGCCTAAATAAAGTGGAAAGTTCAAGAAATTATCTAGAGAGAATAGGAGAGTGGTCAAAAACATGGCAAATGACCTTTAACTTGGATAAGTGTCAAGTGCTACAAATAGGACCAAACAACCTCCATGCCAACTACATGCTGCTTGGGAATGTCATAAATAGTGTAGAACAAGAGGAGAACCTTGGAGTCATTATTACCAAGGACTTAAAATCCAAAAAACAGTGCATAAAGGCTGAAAAGAAGGTGCAGAAACTAGTGGGATACATAAAGAGGCAGCTCCAATACAGAAACAAGGAAACCTGGCTGATGCTCTACTAGTAAACATCAATGGTTAGACCTCATCTTGAATATGCAGCACAGTTTTGGTTTCCAACACTAAGAAAAGACATTAATAAACTAGAAAGGGTACAAACAAGAGCCACAAAGTTAATTCCATCCATCAGAAAAAAATACGTTACCACAGACAACGAACTAGAGAGCCTGAAAACATGTATGACTCAGAAACACGATGATTGCGAGGACAGCTAATAGAAACATCATAATACTGAAAGGCATAACAAAAGTAGGCAGTAACCTCCTCACATTAAAAGAAAACTAAACAAGAAATAATGGATGGGAACTAGAACTGAAGAGATACAACACATCTCATTGTGGGAATTTTTCACATACAAGATATGTGACACATGGAATAAACTGCCACCAGAAGTTGTTAACAGCAACAGTGTGGAAGAGTTTAAAAGAAAGCTAGACAGAATCATTAGGAGACTGTGAACGAATGATATAACCTGCTCCTAGAGGTAAATGATTATATGATGTCTCCTTGGATGGATTAATAAGTCTTTGAGACATCCTAATCCTTGTAACTCTCTCTCTCTCTCTCTCTCTCTCTCTCTCTCTTCTCTCTCTCTCTCTCCTCCCTAACATCCCCCCTACTATCTCTCTCACTTCCTCTCCCTCCCACTCTCTCCCTTTCCTGTTAAGATAGTCGCCTCAATTACATTGCCCAGCATTTTGTACATTTATTTTTACCCCCTTCTCACCCCTATCCACCCCTTTCTGTTTTGGCTGAACGTGGGCTTAAAGGGCATCGGGAATGTCACCATTCATCTTAGCAACCTCAAAAACTATGGATTAAACAATTGGCAAAACCATCCCCATTTCAGGGAACCCCTCCCCACTCCCACTCCCACTCCTTTTGTAATAGTAAGTCATATGTATACCAAGTTTGTTTTGAAATTCTTCAGGGATTTCAGAGTTACACACATCACCTACATACATCCAAATTAATAATTAATATATATATATTATATATATATATATATATATATATATATATATATATATATATATATATATATATATATAAATATATATATATATATATTATATATATATATATATATATATATATTATATATATATATGTATGTATGTATATATATATGTATGTATGTATATATATATATATATCTATATATATATATATATATATATATATATATATTATATATATATATATATGCATTAAGCTACAAATGTCCATTAATATCTAATTCACTTTACCTCAGAATTAATATATTTTCACATAGGTCAAGTGAAGGGGAATTTTTAGTTGATAATCATGTCGTTGGCCTCCCGGGCGCGCTGTACGTCCTGATTTCATGGTTCCTAGGTTCGCGCCCAGCAGCCAATGAAATTATTATCAACTAAAAAAAATTCTCCTCAGTTAGCAGATATGAAAATATATTAATTTTGAGGTAGAGTGAATT
Source organism: Macrobrachium nipponense (assembly GCF_015104395.2). Lineage (NCBI taxonomy): Eukaryota > Metazoa > Arthropoda > Malacostraca > Decapoda > Palaemonidae > Macrobrachium > Macrobrachium nipponense. The sequence goes on along the minus strand of NC_061101.1, from coordinate 58,841,281 downwards.
AGATATTAAATAAAGGACATATGTAGCTTAATGTATATATACACACATATCATATATATATATATATATATATATATATATATATATATATATATATACATATATATATATATATATATATATATATATAGATATATATATATATATATATATATATATATATATATACATAAACAGATAGATAGATAGATATGTTTCATAGTAAGGAAAACAATAGTTAAAGCACTATTCATACTTCATGTGTTCAATCGTGAATAGAGACCCTGTTGAAAAATCTTCCCTAGAATTAACCAGAATTAACCACTCCAATAGTCTTATTAAAGGACTTAAGAGCAGTGTTTCGAAACATAAATATACTGCATAATTTTCCTGTTTCCTGCACGTATTCTCTCGCTTCCTGGATCATACGGTCCACTTCATTCATCCTCTCACATTATATGAATTGTGTTTTCTAACCCTTGCATCTCATGGGAATTTTATACTAACCTGTAATCTTCCATTCTCTCCATATTCTTAGACCATCTATATTCGCCATGGAGTTTTACACAAACCTGTAAACAAACAAACTTTCCATCCTCCATCATCCAGAGCATCTATATTCGCCATGGAATCTAGCACCAATATGTAATCTTTCATTCTCCCCATATTTTTAGCCCATCTTTGCCACGGAGTTTTAAACAAAGCTGTAAACAAACTGCCATTTTTTCCACATTTCCAGGACAGCTATATTTGCCATGGGCTATCCAGCATTCACCATTCCTGAAGGTCAAAGAAATATTTCAGCAGTGAGTTAAATCATAACACCTTAAGATGACCAGAGAAACCACTGTGCCCTTATTCAACAAGAACTGAATACTTAGCAATTGCAAGCTTTGAGTGACGGGAGAAGCAGACGACAATGAAGGGACTTTCAAAACACAAGTTCTTGACGATCCTCGTGATATAAGCAATCATTTATCGACGCCAGTTTTCTCTTATTCTTTGTTTGCAATGAATGTAGTTTTCCAAACGGAATATGAAATATATGAACAGGCCCATAAACACACACACACAGACAAAAAACTGCATAGTCAGTAATGAGTTCTTTTCCTATAAGGTTTTAAAAGCCTTTTCCAAAAGAAATTTTTTTCAAGAAAAACTTTTAGAAATAATAATTACATTCGACTGACATAAACACAATCATTTAAGATTCAGTTGAAAGAGAGAGAGAGAGAGAGAGAGAGAGAGAGAGAGAGAGAGAGAGAGAGAGAGAGAGAGAGAGAAATATCTCTCAGAATGACACATACTTTCAGTACCAGCATCCAGCAATATCATCAACTATCGTCAGTCCCAGCTGCTGGCCATTTGGGAGTCAAAGATTCTTCTCTCGCAACCAGGTTTAACACAAGAGGGGCAAGTCCATTAAATAACAGTCCTTATGGCGATGTCATCTTTTATTTCTTTAGTTGTAAACGTCGCTTTGTCCTGTAGCTATTCGTTATTATTTTTATTTCAGAATTTGTCTCTTTTTTTTTCTATGTAATAAACGGATTATTTTGTGTCCTGGATGTGATGAGTTGTGTTTTATATAAAAAACCAAAACAAAACAGAAATAAAAACGCGACGTTTATTGTGTGAATTGGGCTGTGAATGATATAAAGGAGTTAACTTTGTATGTATGTAAGTATGTATGTATGTATGTAATGCATATGAATGTGTGTGTGTGTGTGTTTTGCAACTAAGCGTGTATAAGTTCCAAGCTTCTCTACGTGAAACCCGTACGTGCGTGCATACAAATATAAAAATGTATCCTCCTACGTAAATCACTGGCATTCCTTCTTAGCCTGCTAACGAGATCACAACTCGAAACCCGCACCGAGGGAAAATACAAAATAAAAAAAAAAAGAATTGGCGCCAAAAAAGGTGCAAATCATGATGCAACCAGACCAGAAATCCTAGATTTACTTAAAAAGAATTATAAGAGCTTCCGCGCCCGACTGAGCCGAAGGTAGTATACCCTAAATCTAGTTTGATAATAGTCTGTGGAATTTAGCCCAAGGCCCAGCGCTGGGACCTATGAGATCGTTCAGCGCTGAAAGGAAAATTGACAGCAAAAAAAAAAAAAAGTTCTAAAAGCGTAACAGGATAAAGAGCTCGTAGTTGCTCTGTGGAACTATATTGTTAGGTAAGGGTTGAGAAGAAAGAAAGTATGAACGGAGATACAGTAAAAAGAATGAGAGGGGTTGCAGATAGGGGTCTGAGGAAGGGACGGACGCTGCAGATAAACAAAAGTTATGCCAACGGTGCACCGCATGGGCTGCACTGACGGCACTATCCTCCCATCGAGTGACTTTGAATACATTGCTGTATTGATATCGTCGACTTAGGAAACCAATGAAAACCTTCTGGCGTATTCAATAGCCACACAACTCTGTCAGCTTGTCAGCCCAAACACTCACGACGTCAGCTGTTTGAAACAGAAAATCAACACCTTTGGTTTCTATCCATTATTCAACAATTCACTTTCATTCCATCGATTATCAGTTAGGTCTTGTGAATAACTCGTCGATTGCTGCACATTCCGATGATTCGAAATCAATCGGTGTTTATCGACCATTTCAGTTCCTTGCAACAGTTGCGCTTAAGTCAACCGTGTGTACTTTGCCCTGCGCTGATTCTTTACGTATTTAACGAGAGAGAGAGAGAGAGAGAGAGAGAGAGAGAGAGAGAGAGAGAGAGAGAGATACAATGTTTTGCTACCTAGACCATTGTTAACAGTCGTTCCCGTTTACGAAAGTGTCGATTTAAAAAGAGAGAGAGAGAGAGAGAGAGAGAGAGAGAGAGAGAGAGAGAGAGAGAGAGATTTCGGTTTGACAGAAACTGCTACCGATTTATGATTGTAGCTAACGAAATTGATATCCTGCGAGCCAGGGAAGTTTTGAAAAATCCGTAGATTTATTCAATTATTCTACTGAGTTAATGAAAAATGTGAACATTCCGTAGTTTCATACTAACCCTGAGATACAGGGAGAGGTCACTGTAGGGTCACTACAGGTACACTACTGACCTGCAGATCTTGTAAGGTTGTTTTGTCACCGGGATTGAGTAACCAAGCACAATTTCAAGTCCGTCGGACAGAGGGAACAAGTCACAAATTGAGTTACAAAATTTGATCATGACAAACAAACAGACTAAAAAGGTAGCTAGCTAAATAAAAATTGTATAAAATGATCAAATTTAATTAAAACTGATTTGAAGACATTTATCATATGCAGAAACAATAGAGGCGAAGATGAGGTATTTTCTTAATATCTTAAATATGCATTAGCCTTCATGTTCCATAGGCATGCGCAAAGGCTATGACGTTGCCTTAATGGGCGAGGAGAATACCCGGGGGCATTATAAACTGTCTGTAATCCGATCATATGTGTGAAGGGCCTTTACCCATTGTACCACGTGGCAAACGACACACCTGGAACTAGACAGAATACAACAGCTTCTCACAAACAAAGGATTTGAAGCAACATGATACTATCAGGAATGACGCGATAACACCGTAGACGAACACAACGAGAAGACACGACAACAGTTAACAATATATTACCAAACTAACTTTAACATCGAATATAACAACAACAACAACATCAAAAAGATTATTAAGAAGGGTGTCAATCCATGAGCCCCCTACCCCAACATGGAATACACTGGTGTATTGCAAAACCCAATCTGCCCACCCACACTTTAGGACAGGGGTTCTTAACGAGGGGTATCCATACGCCTTTGGGGTATGAGAACTACGTGCTGGGGGTATGGTACTAGATCCCTGGATACTTGTATATATTTGATTTTAATGTGTCAACGTACACATGGGTACATTTTGCATGTTCTGTTCCGAGCTATTCATACCTTAATTTTAAGTATGTATTAAACGAAGTATATCAAGTTATATTGCCAATACCAGGATTAAGTGGACTTAGGCAAAAGGGGTATGAAACCATATTTGGGAATTCACTAGGGGTCTGTCAAACCCAAAAGGTTAAGAACCCCCCCTGGGAGATGACTATCAATGTGGTGGTTTATGATTTTATTTGCTCCTAGAAGTGATGCAGTCCTTCCAGAGAAAAACTACATTGGTAGGACATTCTACTACTCTCAGACGAAGATTACTCGAATCACAGAAACACATGAGCCGTCTTCCAACACCTACACAGACAAACAGGACAAGAAACCATCATTATAAGACTTGATAAACAACACTGATAACATACAGATGTAATTCAAATTGGGATGTAACAATAACAGAAGCGCTAAATATAGCAACAAGCAAACCGAGTTTCAACATCCAGGTAGGAGGGGATGAAGCTTTACCATCCAACCAACCAAGAACCAGTATTCGGGGTCAAGGTCACCATTAAATGGAGTCATGCCCAAACACTACAAACGAAGAATCCAATAATTTCATTAGAAATATAATGTGTAGAAATGGAATGTAAAACCAATACAGTAATGTAGTTACACCATGCAGCAAAATATTATGTAAATAACTAAACATCCCCTTGTAAATTAAACATTACAAATAGAAGCTATACCAACTCCCCTAAACCTATACTGGTATCAGCTTAAGAGTTATAAATAGAACGGAGGAAGCTTCTATGTATTAGCTCTTGCTTGGAAAAACCTAAAACACAAGCGAAAGTAGCACTTGAAATAAATGGAAACCACACCACGACTATGTGTATGTGTATTCATCCAGAATTTTGAAGAATGATTGAAGACAGAAGTAAAGGAATCTGGAAAATTTAGCAACAAAGGAGTCAATGCCACAAAGGGGATCACCTGCAATATATATAATCTATACTGTTGCTTTCGTAATACATATCTATCTCTTTACTGTACGAAGTGTTATAAAATTCCTTGCAATATTTTCAGATTCCTTATTTTGCTTAGAGTTAGTATGTTCTAATAATGTATGTTCAGATTTCTCAAAACACAATTTAAAAGTTAGGATAACGTAGAATGTGAGAAGAAAGAGAAAATGGCATTGTCTGTTCAAAGCAGGAAAATAGGTGTCACCACTCAGGGTCACGTGGTTCCGATTTTTTTTTAAACATGCGATGCTCGTACTTTACGTGAAGATTGCATCATCTTCCGTAAGCTTAAAACGTTTCACATAAGTCTGATGCCTTTCATTTCATATAAGTAGTTAGAGATGTTTTTGTAATGAAAACTATCTAATAGTTAACTGATAAATTAACTGCTTATCTCTCGATTTGTTTGTCAAAAAAAAATTTGTGACTCGTAAGTAGCTTAAATTTTAAAGTGGAAAGTTTGTGACGTCACTCAAGGAAATGACGAAACGATTGATTTCATTCGAGAAGATGCTATAATCACCATCTTTTATTCTAAAAAAAACTTTTATTGTTTTAAATCCATGTAATAATAAATGTAATCTATGATTGTAATCTCACTTTCTCTCTACTTATTATTTTGAAAGAGAATTTTTACAATATTAACTGTCTCTCACCTCCCCAAAATCGTTCACCCCAAACATTCTAGGGCGAGATACACTGATCATTTGCCTTAAATTAGAGGGAGTTAGTTCATTCTGAGACTTTACTATTGCATTGCATAGCAAGGGCATGCAGAAGCCGCTCTCTCTCTCTCTCTCTCTCTCTCTCTCTCTCTCTCTCTCTCTCTCTCTCTCTCTCTCTCTCTCTCTCCTCGCACGAGAGATTTTTTTCACATTAACGTAAAGATTTTATACTTATTGATTGGTCACTCGTAAATTTTAGATTTCGTATTTCTTAGGTTTGTTTAATATTACTTAGTGTTTATTGTGGAAAATGAACATTGTACAAGGTGTAATGGCCTTTCTTTGTTGGAACATGGTGAATTTATTTTTTAATGTGAATTGTGGCGCTAGCTGCAGCAGAAATATAATTGGTACCAAGGTAATGTGTTATTACAAGGTTTTTTTTAGTTGCAACATTAAAAAACAGATTTACAGTGGTTTGGTGAAACTTAAAAACATATTTACAGTGGTTTGGTAAAAACTATTCGTTTTTTACACTGCAAATTTTTATGTTCTGTGCTTATTTGTTTTGAGGTGATTTATTTTTTTTTCATTTATCCATTTTCTGTTGAAGCGATTATTTGTGCATTTGTCCATTTTTATTGAATGTGTGTTTTTTTATATTCTGTGGGATTAATGCTTTCTTTTTGCAATTTCGGTATTTTTCCACATTTTTCTGTGTTTCGTTAATATTCACAATTTGATTAACTTGATTGTTTTCATTAAATAATCGTTGCATATTTACCTGAATTTAACATTTGTGAATTAATTTGCATTTACTTAGAATTCTTTTCAAGTTTTATTGTTGTTTAGCACTTGTGAATTAATTTCCAAAATCTTAGATATTACCTCTTAGATATTACCTAACACTTTGAATTCAATTGAATTAATCAAGTTTTCTTGAGTTTTTGTGATAAATTAATTTTGATTTAATTTTACTTAATAAAATTAATTCAAGAATTAATTAAACTTTGTGCTGTTTTCAAGTAACAGTAAATTTCCCTGAATTTCATTTATAAATTTTGAGTTTCATGATAAATTTTTGTGTACAAAATTTTAATAAGTGTTTTCTTTTTCACCAGTATATTTAAGTTTGATTTAGGTAGAAATATAGAGTAGTAATTGAGCTGTTTTTGTTCGATTTAATTGAAGTGAGTTAGAACCTGGGAAGTACTTAGACTGTTAAAATCATGGAAATATTTAAGACTTTTAAAGTTGATGATGGAGTGATGCCCTGTAATTAATTTAATTACCTATAAGATTACCTTACCACCCCTGTTTTAATGAACTTAGTCTGATTTTCTGTAATATTGAAAAGTTGTTTAAGGGTGGGATCACTGTTGCCTTTAGAGTATTCAGTCGTATTTTACTGTGATGTAGGTTCAGGTGTCTGGCTGTTGTGAGGTAATTATTATCACAATATATATATATATATATATATATATATATAATATATATATATATATATATATATATATATATATATATATATGAATATATATATATATATATATATATATATATTATATATATATATATATATATATATATATAATATATATATAGAATAGCAAGCTCGCATGAACACAACCCACAGAGACCTACAAGAGTATCAGATGAACTCGGTACCGTATCAGCAAAGACGTAAGCTACGAAAGCCCTTAAGCCCAAATTGGACAATCTAATCTTATAGAGACGGGCTTGATCTCAAATTTCTGGGCCAAAGGCTTTTCCTGGGCTTCCTTATCTGCACCGAAGGGTGGGTGAAGCCACAGAAATTTGGAAATGGTTCCTGCGGTTACTTGTAGGATATCGATGGATTTCATTTGTCGTGGTAAAAAGGACTATCAGTGAATAGTGACACAAAATATTATTATTATTATTATTATTATTATTATTATTGTTAATTATTATTAGTTATTATTATTATTATTATTATTATTATTATTATTATTATTATTATAGAGAATATTGTAATTGTTTAAACATCTTAAATAATTAAGCCACTTAATTTGCTGAAACTGTAATTATCCATAATTTTCTGCAAGTTCTTACAGGAGAGAGAGAGAGAGAGAGAGAGAGAGAGAGAGAGAGAGAGAGAGCAGAGAGAGAGAGAGAGAGAGAGTATTATCTCATTTTCAGACAACTCTTTGAGAGAGAGAGAGAGAGAGAGAGAGAACAGTAATTATCTAATATTCAAAACAATTCTTTGAGAGAAGAGAGAGAGAGAGAGAGAAAGAGAGAGAGAGAGAGAGCAATAATAATCTCCTTGTTAGTCCATCCGAGGAGACATCGTGTGCTCACTTATCCGTAGGAGCAGGTTTTACTGTGCATTCACAGCGTCCTAACGATTTTGTCTAGTTTTCTTTTAAAACTCTTCTACACTGTTGCTATTTACAACTTCTGGGGGCAGTTTATTCTGTCACATATCTTGCATGTAAAGAAGTTCCCACAATGGGATGTGTTGTATCTCTTCAGTTCTAGTTTCCATTCATTATTCTTGTCTGGTTTCGTTTTAATGTAAATAGGTTACTGTCTACTTTGTTATGCCTTTCAGTATTTTAAATTTCTATTAGTTTACCTCGCAACTGTCGTGTTTCTAAGCTTGTACTCTTGAATGTACTCCTTCTAATCTATTTATGTCCTTTATTAGTGTTGGTGACCAAAAACTGTACTGAATATTCAAGATGGGTCTAACTATTGATGTGTAGAGCTGAAACACCGTTTCCTGGTTTTTTCTGTATTTGAACTGCCTCTTCATTATCCCACTAGTTTCTGTGTTTCCTTCTTTTCAGCTTTTATGCATTGTTGTGGATTTTAAGTCCTTGGTAATAATGACTCCAAGGCCTCCTCTTGTTCTACACTACGTATTTAATTCCCAAGCAGTATGTAGCTGGCATGGGGGTGTTGTTCCTATTTGTAACACTTACACTTATATACGTTAACAAAAGGTATTTGCCATTTTTTTTTTACCACTCTCCTATTTCATTAGATCATTTCTTAATCTTTCCACTGCATCTGGGTTTGCTGCATTCACACCTAGTTTGGTGTCATCTGCAAATTTGGCTATCCTGCTAGTTAAAGCCTACATCAATGTCATTAATGTAAATAAAAATCAATAGAGGGCCAAGGACAGAAACCTAGGAAACTCCGCTTATTACATCTGCCCATTCCGATTCTTCACCATTTATTAAAGCTCGACTTTTATCATCAGGTTATTGTGTGGAAAACTTTGTCAAAGGCCTTTTGGAAATCTTGGTATTTACTGTCGTAAATACCAAGCATGTTATGAAAAGCTCCAAGAGGTTTGATAGGCATGATCTGTTTTGTCTGAAACCGTGATGGCTGTTTAGCAAGTTGTTTCTATCAATGTGATCCACAATTTGATCTGCAATTATGGACTCAAAAATCTTGCAAACGACCGTCGTTAGACAGATTGGTCTATAATTTCCCGGCTCTTCTCATGGTCCTTTTTTTGTAAACTGGGGGTACATTACCTAGTTTTCCATCCTTTTGGTGCCTTTCTATGTTCAACACTTTCTCTGTAGAGTTGATATAGGTGAGGAACTATCTCTTCTTTTAGCTCTTTAATTTCTCTTGGATGAATCCCATCTGGTCCAGGAGATTTGAACTTGTTGAGTTTTTCTATTTTGTTTTCAATGTCCTCTTCTGTAAATATTATTTTGTCCAACGGTTCTGTCCCTTCATATTTAATAGCAGGTTCCGGTATTGAGGAATACACTAGTGAAAAAACTTATTCAATAACTCTTCTTTTTCCAAGAGTGAGTTCACCAGGTTACCTCTATTGTCTCTTAGTAATAACCTCATTTTCAAGCAATTATTTGAGAGAGAGAGAGAGAGAGAGAGAGAGAGAGAAGAGAGAGAGAGAGAGAGAAATCGCACAGACCTATCTATCTTCACTTCAAAGCCGTTTCCTGAGTTAAGTCAATATAGTATCGACTCGCATGCATATTAATGAGTTTCCGGTTGTGGCTAGTCACACACAAACATAAACACATACACACACACACACACACACTCACCTGTCGTCAAATACGTCGCATTAAAGAAGATGTGTAAGCATGAAACAAGATTGATTGATTGACTAAAGGCTACTTAAAACTGGCGTCGCCACTTCTAAATAAGCATGAATGAAACAAGCAGCGACTATCATTAAAAAAACTATTGAGTATTTGCATACCTTCATTGCTAAAGCAATTTGGCTCTCTCTCTCTCTCTCTCTCTCTCTCTCTCTCTCTCTCTCTCTCTCTCTCTCTCTCTCTATTGTTTTAAATTAATACTTTCATAATCGCAAAGAGGCACAAATTATTCGGAAAGAGTCTTTACAGGAATACCCATCCTTCCATTATCTCTCTCTCTCTCTCTCTCTCTCTCTCTCTCTCTCTCTCTCTCTCTCTCTCTCTCTCTCATTTAAATAAATTAACACAAGTTATTGAACTAATAGAAAAATAAGATGTATCTTCCCTATAATACAATCAACACTGTTTAGACAAAGTCTGCCTACCAACCTGAAGTACGAAAGAGAGGAGAGAGAGAGAGAGAGAGAGAGAGAGAGAGAGAGAGGAGGGACTGTGTGAAGATATGATAAACGTACATACATACATACATATATATATATATATATATATATATATATATATATATATATATATATATATATATATATATATATTCATATATATATAAATAATAATATAAATAAATAAATATATATATATATATATATATATATATATATATATATATATATATATATATATATGTTAAGGAACTGGACAAAATTTGTAATAAGTAGAAATCAGGTCAATAACAAGTGACGTGAAGAAGATTGGAATGCAAATAAACAGTAAAGTGTCAATTGCTTATAGAAGCTTACAAACATTAGAACAGACGAGACAAGCTTACGCATCATAATATTGCCGGCCGCATTGGTGAGATCAAGGGCACGCAGATGACCGAATTGCAGAAAGATGAGGTAAACCAGCAAGGAAAGGTTACTTCAGGTCATCGATACATGCGCTAGATAAAACGTGGACATGAGAAACAGCAACGCACATACACAGCTGGAGAAAGACTTGAGGCGTGTACCTGTACATCTGTTGGTCAGCGTACATACATATGTTTGTAAGATGAAATAGAGGAATAAAAAAACCCTGGTGAGGCGATTAAGGGGGACATTATATGATATTCATTAAGTGTGGAAACTCGCCATAGAGGAAGGCGCTTGGAGATCTGTCGTAAGGTAAAGTAAAAAAGACTTTGGAAAAGTTACATATTTCATATAGTGACATTGAGTTCAGCTTCTAGAGAGGGGAATTGTAGAAAAGGATTACAAGACTTTTATCCATTATACACGTTGATGCATTTCAATATTTGATAATTATATTCTCATTTTCAGATGGATTCGAAGTCACCATTTAAAATGAATTCTCTAGACTTGTGTTGACAGTTATTGATAAGGACTTATGAATAGTCGGAAAGAGGTAGGAAAGGGGGAGGTGGTTACTTATCTAATATGATTTCGTTAAAGAGTAATGGTAGTTTAATGGTTTTTGAGATGTTCTTTAACTAATTTTATTCCATTTTCATGTTAGCTATTTTGGGAAATAAAGATTATATTTTTGTAATCGCGGAAGTTTGAATTCGCCTAGAGTTTTAATCATTGATTTCAGCTAGCTACAGAGATGACAGCAAAGGGACCATGGAAGGTACGTCACGGTTTCCAGGTAGGAATTCTCTCCTATTATTTAGACAGGAGTCATTTTGACCCTGTAACAGTGGTGGCAGTGTTAAAAGGCATTCAAGCCTATAGATTACGTTTCTGGAGAGACTAGGGTTAAATAGAGTAGCTAGGTGTTAGGGAAAAGTGGTTATAATTATGTATATTTGGCAAATGACTCTCTATTGCTGACAAAAGGGGTTTCAGTTATAGTCAGGAGAATTCGTATGTAAGCCGGGCTTGGAAGTGCCGTTAGCTAGTGCATAAAGATATGATGAGTCTTAAGTTGGGAGTGATAACGGGGAATTAATTATGCGCAGTTGCAAGTGTAACTAAATATATTTGGCAAATGACTCTCTATTGCTGACAAAAGGGGTTTCAGTTATAGTCAGGAGAATTCGTATGTAAGCCGGGCTTGGCAGTGCCGTTAGCTAGTGCATAAAGATATGATGAGTCTTAAGTTGGGAGTGATAACGGGGAATTAATTATGCGCAGTTGCAAGTGTAACTAAATATTATGCCTAAGGTAAGAGCAGATAATTTCGTGTTCACATGCCGAAACCTATGAGAAAGTAATGTTAAAGTTTAATTTTGTTTTACTGGGCCTTTTCCTTTTTGTTGGTGCTGACAATTTGCTCACAAGTGTATTTCATTTTGGTGTCCCTGCAACATTCAGCGGACATTGGGGGTTTGTTGTAAGTTCAAGGCATTAGAAAGAGTATACATGTTTCATTTTTGTATGTGAGCGTGAGTGACGAAGAGGCTGCTGATTAATTGGGCTAGACTCAGCAATTGCAAGGATTTGCATTACATTTTCTTTCTCGTGCGCCTCTTCCCGTTTTCTGTAGACCAGCTCTTGACCTTGTAACAGTAGTGAACAGCTGATACCTTGGCCTTCAAAAGTAAAATAGTAGATCTCCTCCTGTAGAGTTGAGGGATATTTTGGAGGGGAAATATGTGGTGTTGGGAATTGGTGCATGCAAATTTCTTTTATTGGTGAATGATACTTTATTATTTTCGTGTTGGTGGCTTGTGTGGAGATAAATATATCGATGTTATTGAGGTCAGGACAAATCCTGAATTATAAGAGTCCCTCTAAAAAAGGAAAAATGGCCGAAGCAGGTAACCGTCAAACTTTGGTGCATAAGATATATAACAAAAATGCAGGAGTCAGCCCATATTGAGGCATAATTGATGGCGTCCTGTCCAACCAGTGCAAATTTTTATTGAGGGAGTGAATAACCACTTAAATGCCAAGGGAATCAAAAATGATGCAGAGGCATTCACAGAGGTAAAAGCCTTGTTAGATTTCAATAGAGGGAATTTGTCATTTAGATGCCGTAGTTTCCAATACACAAAATGTCGGTCATGGACCAAGTTACAAGCATTTCTGAAGGCGGCATATGGAACAAAGGACTAAAGAGATATGGTGAGAGATTTAAGAGGATTGTACAAGATTAGGAAAGGGAAAACAAGCCTTATTGAGCATAGCTCAAAACTTTTTGACTCAGCGGGAGAATGGATACAGAAACTGAAAAAGTCCACATGGGTAAATGGGAATAACATCTCACTCGACAACTTACAGAAATTAATACATTTTTCCCAGCTTCTACACGACGTCCCAGACACCATCGTAGATAGCTTTGATGAAAAGATTGAACCCACATCAGAAACATATGTCCAAATGTTCCACATTTGATAGTACATTTTTTAATGGAACCGGTCCAAGAAATATGATACAAAGAGACTCAGATTTTCCTTCTCCCCATTTGTGTGCAAAAGTGGAATATAAGAGAGGATCGATGGATCAAGGGCAACAGCAGTTGCATTGCTACAAGTGTAATAAACCAGGGCACACAAAGAAAGTATGCAGAGTCAAATATTGTGGGACATGCAAAAGTGTAGATCACTTTTGGCAGTCCTGTCCATCTCAGAAACAAAAAGATGCAAGACCCACACCACAAAAATTCGAGAGTTACAATATGAGAACTTCCCAGGGTAGTTACTCAAAGGGGCAGAGAGATCTGCAAAAGTTTTGGAAGGCCGATCAACAAAAAGGGTACAGATGATTTTTACGTGCCATTGTGGTCTCAAGGGGGACGTCCCAGAGCCTAGGCTGATAGTAAATGGGACAGTGGAGGATGTGAAGATTCCAATTTTTATTGATACAGGATCTTCAGTGAATTTAATGAACCATGATCTGTATCAGTCCATGTTCTCCCAATACTCTTTGAAACCCTCAACGGAGACGGTGTGTGACGTGCAAGCCCATAGATTAAATACCTTGGGTTTTATAAGAATACGATTTACTCTGGGTGATAGAGTACTGATAGAACCATTTTTGGTGACAAAAGGGGTTGCGTTGGTTATCAGTCCATACAGGTGTTTGTGGTATAATGGGTGGGATACCGGAGGTTTTTATCCCATATGTGGATACAGACAGAACTAAGGATACCGAGGTTAATATGGGTAACAGTGAAAATGGGGTTACTATTGGCCGTGATAATGGTGATGATGCTAATGATATGGGGAGTGGTGATATTGGAGCCCACACTGGTGATATGGGGAATAATGGCGGTGGTGTTGGTGATGATAATAGGGATATTGAGGACCACGGTGGTGGTGACAATTTTGGCTGTTTTAACAATGGTGGTAGGGGTGGTGATACTGATAATGATACTAACAATGGGGTCATGGTGGATGCAATGAGGACCACTGGTGGTGATATTTATGGGGACGTGGAACAGGGAAGTACTAACCACAAATATAAAGGTGTTTTATCAGAGGGTGTTATTTTAAATCCAAGTACAATGACCATGCTGAAAGTCAGACTGAGGGAAGTGATAAAGCCCAGGGAGGTATGTGTAATTGAGGGTAGTGAGAAACTAAGAGGAATCATTATCACCGTATCAGTGAACAGAGTATCAAATACTGGTGTTACAAGGGTGGAATTACTGAACTGTAATAATACAGTTAGGAAATATCAGAAGAATACATATGTGGTAGACCTCCATGATTGGAGTAGTGATAGTGGTTCAGTGGCTATTGTAGAGGGGAAACTGAGATTCCAGAGGCAGAAATGCAATCAAGGAAGAAAATCTTTAGGGAACATTTAGCTAACGCAGACTACAAAGAGCATATAGAAGTGGTAAGAAAACTTCTGGCGGAATTCTGGGATGCAGTGGGCTTACAAGAGGACAAGTTAGAACTGACTAATGTATTAGAACATAAGGTGAATCTAGAGGAAGGTACGAAACCTTTTTTTATTCCTGCATACTGCATACCTTTCTAAATCAGAGAACAGGTAGAGAAAGAGGTCAGTAAATGGGAAGAGGAAGGAATTATTATATCTAGTGCATCTCCATATAACTTTCTTCTGTTGGCGGTGCCAAAGAAGGACGGCTCTGTCCGAGTATGCATCGATTTTAGACTTTTGAACGAGAAAACAATTCCTGACCATTATCCAGTCGCATGCATACCAGACCTTTTCATAGAAATTGGGGGACACAATATTTATAGTTCAATTGATTTATCGCAGGTTTTTTTGCAGGTCCCTCCTAGCGAAAATAGCATGGAATATACTGTTTTTTCAGTGCCCAAGGGACATTTTGAATTTATGCAGATGCCTTTTGGTTTGTCAGGTAGTCCTATGACTTTTACAAGGCTAGTAAACACAGTTTTGCACGGGCTATTGGGTGAAAATGTCTTTGTGTACATGGATGATATATTGATTGCAACAGACTCAATTGAGCATCACATAGAAGTACTTAGGAGACTTAGGTTAGCAGGATTGAAAATTAAGCTAGCTGAGTGTTCCTTCTTGAAGAAACAAATCACATATTTAGGTCATGTCATATCTAAAGAGGGAGTTAGAGTAAATGACGATAAAATCAAAGCAATTGCAGATTTTCCTTTCCCGAAGACAAAGAAACAAATTAGGTCATTCCTAGGGATGGCGGGATATTTCCGCAGATTTATGAGAGGGTTTTCTGACATAGCAGCTCCTCTAACAGATGTATTGTGGGAAGACATTCAATTTCATTGGGGAGAACTGCAACAAGTAGCTTTTCAGAAAGTTAAGGACGCATTAATGAATCCCTCAGTTCTAAAATGTCCAGATTTCAGCGAACTTTGCAATAGTATTAAGTTTAGTTCACTTTAAAATGTTACTAATTGGGAATAAAGTATAAGTTCTTACAGACCATAAGCCATTATTGGATCCTTTTAATAAACCCGATCTGTCACCCGAAAGAGATCGATGGTTCTTAACTATCAGTGACTTTGATGCAAAGCTCAAATATGTAGATGGCAAGTTAAATGTAGTCGCAGATGTCCTTAGTAGAAGTTTTTATGATAAGGAAAGATTTCAAGTTGGGGTAGTTACTAGTGATTCTATACAATGGGATATAAGTCTCATAGAGCAAAGGCAAGATGAGGATGAAATTTTGGCAGATGCAAAAGCGTTCCTCAGAGGGGAATCAGTCAGGAAAGGTTACAAGTTACCTTTATCAGGCTTAGAATTAGAAGGTAATCTGTTGGTTAGGAAAATTAAATATAAATGACACAGACCGTGATTCCGAAAGTCCTAATTCCAGTAGTTTTAAATATAGTACATTGAAAGTTTGGTAGTCCACTTTGGCGGTAGAAAAACGTATAAGGAGATGCGTAATAAGCATATTGGATAAAATATGTGGAAAGATGTGAAAAATTTTATGAAAAAGCGTACAGTGTGCAATCCTTGTAAACCTGCAAGGGTAACTTCTTGCAAATTAGGGTCATATCCAATACCAAGTAGACCTTTTCAGAGAATACATATGGATATCTTAGGACATTTTTGTGAAACAAGATACACAAATAGGTATATACTAGTAATAATAGATGAACTAACAAGAACAGTAGAAATTTTTCCCCTTAAGTATAAAATGGCCGAAGAAGTAGCTGTAGTATTTTTCAAGGTTTTGTTGACCAACAATGGTAGAATTTGTAAACAGGACCTTAGAGTGTTTAGCAGAAGTCATGGGGATACAGAGAGTAACAATTATTCCATACAGAACTGAAGCTAATGGGTTATGTAAACGAGCAAACAGGAAAGTGCTCGAAGCTCTCAGGAAGATCAGTGATTCTATTAAAATGTCTCCATTCAAAGCATTGTTTGGTTGCCAAGCGCGAGGCACATTTGATTTGCTACCTATACCTCATCACGGAGAAGATACAATTGAGGCATTAATTTCCACAGCAAAGGAGAGACATGCTTGTCTCAGCCGTAATCTCGAGGCTAAGACTCGAGAAATGGTGGAAAGAAGCAACGAGAAATCATTAGACGTTAAAATTGCCATTGGAGATAAATGTATCCAAAAATCAATGTGAGAAATGAACTAAATTACAAGTTAGGTCCAAAGTTGAGGTCCTTTTGGAGTTATTGAAAGAAAAGAAAGGAAACAGATTTGTAGTCTTAGATGAAAAGGGAGGTCGGTTGAAATTGACACATATATCAAAGATGAAGAAGACTGGAAAATAATAAAAAGGTGACACTACGCAGTTGCATTTCTTTCTAGATATTGCAAATGGATGACGAAATGTGATTAATCAGTCTAATGCAGCGGTTCCCAATTACTTTTGGTCATTACCCCACTTTTTCCAAAATCCTGGCTAGCAGCAAGCTCGTTACCCCCACACCTATCTATTATTGTGTACATGATTAATGTAAAACAAACTCTTTTAGTTGGTTGAACCTTCCTTTATATTCAATTATTGAAACAAATATATCAAGAAGTACTAATACTTCTGTTAAAAAAAAATAAGGTTGAAAATG
>NC_061101.1:58796679-58819179 GCF_015104395.2 Macrobrachium nipponense | reverse complement strand
TCCTGAGGGGTTTGCATTGAAGTTCTTGAACACCAGCTCGACATGATCGAGCCAGGTGTTGGGTTCGTTATCCTCCCAAGTCCTAATGAAGGTGCCCATGCTGTGGAGGTGAGAGTGTGAAGGAGGTGGCGCAGGGGGCGTGGCACTCGCGGGTGCCAGAGTGGCACTCTGGACTGCCATAGCCAGTTGATGTGCTCTCTCGGCAGCTTCTCTTCTCTCCTAGGCTTCTCTTTCTTTCTCCTTTTTGGCTGCTTGGAATGCTCTTTCAGCTGCTTCTCTTCTCTCTTGTGCTTCTCTCTCAGCTGCTTCTCTTTCTCTTGTGCTTCCCTCTCCTTCTCCCTTTCGGCTGCCTGGAATGCTCTCTCTGCAGCTTCTTTCATTTTATCGTTCACCCAATTTATCAGTTTTGTGCCCTCCAGCCCCATGACTCTTCTGCTGCGTTACTGGCCCAATTTCTCAGTGGTAAAAATGCTAGTAGTCCAGCCTGAAAATAATAGGATGGAAGCAAAAACTGCAAATGTCGTCAGGGTATGTGGAATACTCTATGCTATACCAGGGAAATAACAAGTTCCCTCCCTATGGACTGGAAACATCTGCAGAAGCAGCGAAATGACAGCCAAGAGGCTGATAAAATGTCCTTCATGTAGTGCGGGAATCTCACGTAGGTGACATGGGAAATAATAGTAAAACAAAATCGTAAATGCCTTACGCAATTAGCGTAGGAATGGTAATCTAAATAGACTGAATGAAATCCACTCCGGTGCAGAAAACTCACGCACCCGACATGGAAATAATAGTAAACAAATTGTACATGTGTATTGCAGGTACGGAAATTCACGCAAATGCTGTCGTAAACAATTCAGATCCCAGTAAATAACAGCGCAACTAAGCTGTAATGGTCATGTAGATTAATTGTTCGGGCGGAAATACTCAACACCAATATTTAGCAAGATGGCTGTAAAATCAATGTAAATACAGTTACTACTGGCACGTTGCACAGCGGAAAACTCACACCGTAAAATTTCTGTAATTTACAGTTCAGCGGAAACTCAATGTTGATATTGGATTGAGCAATAAATTTCGTAAATTCGGAACCTCAATGCGAGTAGGTACTGGCTTGTAAATGAAAAAAAAAGATGGAATCTTGCTACGAATTTACGGAAGACTCAACGTGAAAAGTCATGGTGTATCAAATGAATTGTGTAAACGAGGAAACCTCAACGCAATACTAGTATGTCAAAAACAAATAAAAAAAGGAATCTTGCCACGAATTCACGGAAAAACTCAACGTGAAAAGTCGTGGTTAGCAAATTAATTTTGTCAATGCGGAAACCTCAACGCAAATACGGCTTTGTAATGGGATCTGTAAATGCCAGTTCAACGGGGTTGTAAATAACAACAAATAAAGGATTTTTTACCACACATTTACAGAAAACTCAACGTGAAAAAACGTGGTTGATGTAGTTGATAAAATAAAAATGTATTATGTGGTTTTTTATTGTCTCAAGGATGAAGACGAAAAGGGGATAAAAATAATGTGTTTTCCTTTCTACCAATGCAAGTCCTTGGTCTGTCTTACCCTTTCAACCTAGCTATGTTCTCAGAATTCGTATTTTTACGCTATTGTTGTAAACGCTAGGGAAGGGAAGGGGAAGAACCACAATGAAAAAAATCTCACTGCTGCGTAATTACCGACTTCACAGAACTCTGTATCATACCCTTTTTATCAACCCTACTTTCTCTTGTGAACCTAAAGGCCTACGAGTCTACTGCCAATTTAAATCCCGGAGAATTTGCTTTTCACACATGGCTAGACGGAAGGGGGGAATTGGAGAGGATTCACACCATGGCCTTATCCAAGGTCATGTTAGGGGAGTTTAGGGAATGGAAGCAAAGAGGGGTTTAGAGAGAATGGAGGTTTCCAGTTCACAGGGGCAACTTGCATATAGGCAAGGATGAATGAATCTGGGTATAAAGGGGTCTTACTTTTCCTTGCTTCTGGCTTAAAATCCTGAACAATATATATATATATATATATATATATATATATATATATATATATATATATATATATATATATATATATGTATATATATATATATATATATATATATATATATATATATATATATATATATATATATATGAAAATAAAAACCAGTAATAAATGTTACATGCGCAGCGTAGGATATACAAAATTATTATTCGTTTTACCTACACAGGTATACCTTTTGCCGGTTGTTATGACTGCGTTAACTATACTAGCCACACACCCGGATGGCAGTTGGAACTTTATGGCACGAAATGGCGATACGTCTTTGTAGGCGGCCGAACGGCACTCATCCTGACCCAGTCTATTCAGCACGGGAGCCTATAACTATCTGCCCTGACCGCCTGGGGCGGCCTTTTTCAAATGCCCCTTCACAAGGTATTGTTATGGCAGAATCCGATTGGTTATTCTGGCCCCATAGACACAGGAAGCTAATCAGGAAGGGACATAGAGATACGTATCTGGCACTATTTTGAATTACCACGCCAACTAATTAACGTCATTGGCGGTTATTCTTGCATTGCGCGTACAGAGTGTCATTGTTATAACGGTTTCACGGGACATCAGAATATCACGGGAAGGCATATTCAAAACTATAGCGATTCAGCTGAGACACACACACAATATATTTATAAACAAATAAATGAATATTATATATATATATATATCGAGCTACAATGTCCTTTAATATCTAATTCGCTCTACCTCGGATTAATATATTTTCATATATGCTTAACCGAAGGGGAATTTTTTTCTCGATAATAGATTTGCCTGGACCAGGGCGCGAACCTATGGATCCTTTCAAACCCAGGAACGTCAGTGAAGCTTTTCCTACTACACCACCGCGAGAGGTGGTGTAGTAGGAAAAGCTTCACTGACGTTCCTGGGTTTGAAAGGATCCATAGGTTCGCGCCCTGGTCCAGGCAAATCTATTATCGAGAAAAAAATTCCCCTTCGGTTAAGCATATATGAAAATATATTAATTCCGAGGTAGAGCGAATTAGATATTAAAGGACATTGTAGCTCGATATATGTATATGAATCACGGAAATGTGATATGACTTATATATATATATATATATATATATATATATATATATATATATATATATATATATATATATATATATATATATATATATATATATATATATATATATATATTTATTTAAGTCTCATCGCTTGGCGATAGACTTTTTTTTTTGTGTTCTCCTTACGACTGTCATTCGTAAGTATTTCTGGTTCCTCTCATCTCCTTGGGATATCTTAGTAGAGTGGTTCTTTCTTAACTAAAGGAGATGATTCAAAACAGACAAGTTGAACAAAGATACAAAAACTTTATTCTGTAACTCCATAACTAGGAGATGCAGCTCGGTCGGAAGACGATATGTTTGATGGTTGGCGCGGAACTGCCATTCTAAAGCATCGCGTCGATAGCGGAACATTAGCTATCTCAGCAATTCATATAAAAACATACGTAGTCCGCCGGCTCGGAAGTTACAAGTTTCCGGCGCAGGTTAACAGGTCAACCGCTTCCCATGGAAGTTGTTGTGCAAAGTTATCATAAACATAAAATGTTGACAAAGCTCTGAGCTAGACCAGGCTACTGCAGACAGCGCATAGCGTAATCTAGATCTGCTTTGGTCACGTAGGACCCTCCTAATGCCATGACCTCAGGTCATGGGTTTATATTTACAGATCCTGTACATTGAATAAATGTATTTATTACATTAGGCTCGGACTGCTACCTATTCAAGCCTTGAATAACAAAAAAAAATTACTTTAAACATTGTTTCATAGGAGCGTGCTCGTAACATACGTCTAGGTATAACATAATAAGTGATTAAATGCATAAAAAGGTTCTGTTACATACCCTTGTTGACATATTCATAAACAAAGATAAATGCATGGAAAATATAGATCCATGTTTGGTAATAATAATGATTAGGTACCCCAAAATAATAAAAAGGTAAAAATCAAAAGATTAACAGTATACATGATTAATTATGATAATAGGTAACCTGATTAAGAATAATGGTTACTAAATAACGATTATAGCATGATCATGGATAATTGTTAAAGAGTACTTGTCACTCTTTGTAATAGATAAATAAAATTGTACAATGGTATAATAGTTATAACTATGTAATTCTGCAGAAATGCAATATATAGGTCTGATATATTTTATTAGGTGCCCGAAAATACCTTTAGGAATATATTAATGTATATATGTATAATATGCTATATGTTTTACTAGGTGCCCGGGAGATACTTTAACTGTTCAAAGAATGCAACGGCGTGAGTCTTTCTTGTCCTACATTTTTGCCAGCATACGGACCGCTTTTCACACACAACACAATTCCAGACAATTCCCTAGGCACAAACTGAAGTGGCCAGGTTCAGGCGGCCCTAAACTCAAACGACTTGAGTTTAAGGCGGGTACGTCATCTAGACGGGCCAATACGTTCCCTTGGAGATCCTTCTGTTTACGCCTCAGCCTACGCCAAGCAAAGATGTTGACGGCGATAACCAATATGGCCGTCACGCTGAGCACGGCTAGCAGAATGTAGTAGCGAAGATTTTCTCCACCTGATAAGTCGTGGAGCGGTGGGTCATCTCAGCCAGCTGCGTCAAACGATGAGCCACTCGCGCGTTGTATGGGAGAGGTAGTGACGGATGATTGTGGATGCCCAAGTGTAGTTCGCAAATACGCCTTCTCACGTATTATCGTGTTGACCCCTCTGACGGTGTAGTTTGTAGATGTCCCCGTACAACCATCGGCTGCTACGAAGATAGGGGCATGGGCGGTGGTACCGTCCGGACACACTACGTCGAATCCGGCTTTATCATAACGGATCCAGGAACCATTATTCATCCTGTAATTGAATTTATTACCGTAAAAGGGATAAAGTTTCCCCAGACAACCTTCGCTTGTATGAGAGAGAGAGCCGTTTAGCACTATGCCTAACTCACATGAATCCGTTGATATAGGATAGAATTCAAAAGAGTCAGCTGTACAAATTTTATTATTCATGGTTTCTGAACGGTGAGTGAGTTTATCTAAGTCTTTAATGACTGTAAATGATTTCTTATCAGAAGAAATCAGTACATGCCCCGTCAAATTGGATATTACTGGATTTGAGTTATTCGTCATGAAAGTAGGAAACGGTGCTATTTTGTATGATTGCCAAGCATCGGAAGAATCAAAAGGAATTGTGATCATAATTCTATAATTTTCAACGCTGACTGATATTAGGCTATAATAGAACTCCACTTTATGGCGTCTAATAAAGGAATATAACCTAGTTTCTTTCTCCGTCCGTTTTCCAAAGTTAACGTCAGATCTTTAATAGGCAATGAGGTTGAGGAGATAACACACCCTTTGTTGGATAACGTAATCGCTTCTACGTAATCTTTTGACTTTTCAATAAAATGTGATATTTTCACACGGATATGATCTATTTTCGAACTATAGTAAGCTAACGTAGCCAGCAAATGTTGAACTTCCATGACCTGATCGATATTAGTTGAATGTTCATTAACGATACTCATTATTTGATTGATTGAAGATAACTGGCTGCGAAGTTCAGACAAAGCCAATTCGGTTTTGTGTTGCAAAAACTCAATTCTCTTATTTTGATTATTTATCTTAAGGCGATTTGAAATTCCTAAGCCTAGATTCGCAACTGATCCTAAGATGTTTAGTCCAGCCAGAATAAAGCGGGTTGCGGCGTTCAAGAGTATTGTGCCGCACAGACCACATCAGCAGGTCACGAGCGAGTTCTTCTGCCTCGGCGGTCGGTTTTTATTTTGTATGTCATAAGACAACATTTCCGCGACGCTTAGTGTTTGAGCTAGCGAAATCTCTGAGTTAGCATGACAAAATTACGTTCGTGCATTTCCTTAAGCGAAATATGCAAACCTCATCAGGTCATTCTTTAAGTTAAGGACGTCATCTTCAGGCAAGAAAATCGCATGCATATCTACTTCTATAACAATATTACTTGACACGATGAATACATCATCTATTCTCTCGATAATCGAGCCATGATTAAATTCTATTTCTTTCGTCCTAGCGCTCTTTCCATACAACAAAGATGTCTGAATACACAATATCACTCCTAACAATAACAGATTCATTTTTGAAACCTGCAATGAGTAAAACATATGTAATAACTCGCGTAAAAGAATAGGTTTACATACAATATGATTAATAGATATATATATAAATTATTATACAAGTTTCATAAATACAACCATTTTTTCCCTCACTCCATCTACCTTTCTTTAGATTCTGATATGTGCCAATGGGACTATTCTTCACATCAGTGGGTTTGGATACATTTTGAACCCTAAATCTATTGGCCGTTAAACATTTTCTAAAATGTTAAACGGGCCTTCAAACTTAGGTGTCAGTTTATAATTTAAACCTTTACGTACGTATACTTGTATGTATACCTGATCGCCACGGCATATGTTCTAGTTGGCTTTGCTATTCTATCATGATTTTTTTCATTATTATTTGTGCTTCTTCTAAATTCTTACCAAGTATATTATATCGACTTATGCTTGCAATCCATAACATCCTTTAGAGGATTTGATAAATTAGTGTAGGCTTTAAGATGTGGAAAGGCGTTCTAGCCGGGATACCGTACAGTGCCTCGTGCGGTGTCATTTTAATAGACACATGATACGAGTGATTAAGTGTGCTTAGTACCGCAGGTATGGCAATGTCCCAATTGGGGTCTGCCCCCCTAAGGTGACCCTTAGAATGTTTAAAACCTTACGATTTGCCCTTTCCACTAGCCCATTAGACTCTGGGTGATAGATCATGGTATTGATTTGCTTTATACAAAGGAATTCGCACAAGGAGTTAAGGAAATGATTATTGAAAACTCCCCGCCCGAGTCTGAGATAATGATGTGTGGAATTCCATGTTTACAAATGTAGCACTCGTAAACTTCCTAGCGCACTCGACCGCGGTTTTTGTTTTAAGCGCTATACAAGTTCTGTATATCGAGTCAAAGCGTCTATAATTACTAGGAGGTGCTTATTTCCTCTGTCTGACTCGTAAAATCCTGTTAATAAATCTAAATGTACTCTTTCAAAGGGTTGATTTGGCACGGGGTAAGCCCCTAGGCTGACAGGTGTCTTCGTTGTGCCTTTGTATTCTTGACAAGTGCGACAATTTGCTATGTGCTTTTTATATCGTAAGATCGTATGCCAATAAAATAAGGATTTGGCTTTCTGTGACATCAAGGAATAACCCGGGTCCTCCGTGCAGTGGATTTTCATGCAACCATTTTTAAGACAGTGGGTATGAGTGAGATAGGCACCACCACCTGGTTGTTATTCAGCTGCGGTGTGTTGCGGGTTTTCCTCGTCACGGATCTACACAGGATATTGTCCCTTATGATATAATTCTGCTGCTTATACTTTAGGTATTCCTTTTCCTTCGGATTTCCGTTTACGCAATGATGATTTTTTCTATTTGCGGATCTTTTCTTTGTTCTGTCTGTAATAGTTCAGCACTCCAGCCCAGATCTTCCTGTTCAGATATAGTTTTAACAATGGGCGTGGAGGTTGAGATATCTATTAATTCAGCTAATGGCTCGGTACAAGATGAAGAGGGGTTGCGTGATAATGCGTCAGCAATGATATTTGCTTTCCCAGGTAAATACCGATCCTCGCGCCAAAGTCCTGAATGATCATGTGCCACCGAGTTCGCTTGGGGCTGTGACTAAAGCCTTTAAAGAAGTCGGTTAGGGGCTTATGATCAGTGAGAACCTTGACGGGATAACCGTATATTATGAATTTAAAATGACACGAGAATTAACAATAGCGAGCCCTTCCTTGTCTATTACTGCATATTTACTTTCGGAAGGTCTCAGTTTACGTGAATAAAAAGCTATAGGGAAAAAACTGTTTATCATATTGTTGAAGCAATATCCCACCTACCTACCTAGGTCTGAGGCGTCTGTTGCTATGAAAAATTCCTTACCGAAGTCAGGAAATTTCAAGATAGGAGAACTACACAGTTCATCTTTCAATTTATCGAACGCCTGTTGATGCATTTCAGACCATACGAAATCTACGCCCTTTTTTATAAGATCGGTTATGGGAGCGGCTATGATTGAGTAGTTGCGTATAAAGCGGCGATAGTAGCCGCTACAGCCTAAAAATTGCTGTATTCCCTTGACGTTAGTAGGTATCGGAAAGTTACGGATAGCCGACACCTTATCATGGACGACTTTAAGACCTTCACTAGAAACCGTGAAACCTAAATAGACTAGTTCTGTTAAAAAAATTCCACTTACTTATCTTTACCCTTAAATTATGCTGCCTTAGTCTTTGTAGCACTAACTCTAATTTACGTAAATGTTCTTCTAATGTGTTGAAAAAGATTACTAGGTCGTCCATGTAGGCATGTAGGATATCTCCTAACAAGTCTCCAAACACGATGTTTATCATACGAGTAAAAGTTATAGGAGCACAACGTAAACCAAAAGGCATACGCAAAAATTCATAATGTCCCCATGGCTGTGCTGAAGGCAGTGTATGGGATACTCTCTTGTTCCAACGGAATCTGATGAAATCCTTTAGTAAGTCTAAGCTTGTGAAATATTTGTTCTGACCTAGTAGAGATAGGATATCATCGGTACATGGTACTGGGAATCTGTCAGGGATTGTTTCTTCATTTAAACGACGAAAATCTACGCATATCCGCCAAGTTCGATCTTTTTTCGGTACTACTATTAACGGAAAATTATAAGGGCTGTTTGATTTCCTAATGACTCCTTCTTTTAACATTTTACCTACTTCCTCTGTTATCTCATTCTGAAATTTCATAGGAAGTCGGTACGAAGGTACATAGATTACTTTCTGTTTGTCCTTGAGCCTTATTTGGTGCTCGATGACATCCGTTTTTCCTAAGGTTCCATCCGTAGTGGAAAAAAACATCATGATATTTAGTTAAAAGATTCAAGAATTTCTGCTGAATTTCTTCTTCTTGAATGTCCTTATTGATTTTGTTCTTTATAGATTGCAAAAGGGATTCATCCGCAACTGATTGAGCGTGATTTATCTCAGCTACGGTAAGAATGCGATGTTTATAAACTTCGGCATCCAAGATATGTTGATTTTTGTGGATTACTAAAGTGGTATTCAAATGATTACAGACTTCGATGTTACATTGTTGTTGTGAGCCGACTGTATAAATGGCTTGTGTGACGGATAATCCGTGTGTTTTCAGAGTTTCGGAAAGGATTAATGTTTCAGATCCTGGCAAGGTTCTCTTTACACGCACTAATATGTTTGAAGTTACGTTAGGCTCGAGAGTTTGCTGTGGCAAAGCTGATATATTACGGGTGAGCGAGAGTTCTCTGTTGGGTTGCTGTATTATTTCTTGGTTCATGAGACAGGTGATTGGTTCTGTAATGTAAGTGACAACTCTGTCTGTCTCTTTATTATCTAAAACTGATTTTAGGGTATTAGAAGACCTATAGAATTTCCCTTTGATATACACGCCGTGTTTTGCAGGTGCTAAGATAATATTTTGAGTGCCCATAGAAAGGGTATCCGATAATTACTGCGGGATACATATTAATGTTTTGTACAACGGACAAAGGTATCAGCAAACGTGCGCTTACCGACCTTGTACTGTACATGGGTTACGCCCACAACATTTAATTCATTATTCCCTATGCTGAGAGCCTTATTCCGGACTTTTCTATAGGGAAATTTGAAAAGAGTAAATGATGAGTCCTTAAATCCATGATATTACGTGGACTACCAGAATCAAAGAACAAAGTGAATGACTTTATGGTCCAAATTTACTGCATGTAAGGTTGTCGCAACTCGTCTTGACTAATAATTGCATGAATTTGTTGCAAATCTACGGGAACCTGCACAGATTTTTTGATTCGGCCGTGTGTTTCATAGGAAAATCAATTGCCTCACAATGATCTGATAAATGATTAAACTGATTATTTGATACAAAAGATGTTGATATTGATGACCCAACATCGCCCTCTCCCCCCTTGGAGTGAACTACGTGGTATTTGTTTTGTTTATCACACCTTGAAAATTCGCTTGCCCTTGCGAGTTCTGCTAGACGGCCCAGGGACAGAGGTACCTGAAGCACGATTTGTTTGTTTCTGCTGTTGTGCAGAATTTCCGTTTGGTTGTTTCTTCTTATAGTACTGAGGACCCTTCTTTTTATTTGCACTGGCAACTGGTTGCGTTGTTTGTAGCATTCTGCTGTTGATTCCTCGAGTAGCAACGGTTATATGAATGAGTTGAACTATTGTGTATTGACAAAAACGCGTCCGACAGTCTGAAATCATGTGACCTGGTTCGTTTACAGTTATAACAAACCATCCCTGCAACTTGATTATTATTATGTACCACATTTACTTGTTGTGGCTTGTTCTCATTTTTTGCAAAAACTTGAATGAGCGAAGGATCTAGGTCGGTACATTTAGACATGTGTTTTTTTATTTGTTTATACACATCTAATTCCGTACTGTGCGGGCTGCAATTTTTTATCAAACACCGTACTAACGCTTCAGGCAACATTGCAGTGATAGACGTAAGGTAGATCAAACGGATAAAATCTTTCACTTTGATTTTGGCACTCGCAACCCACCCGGAGTTACTTAAACTATCCTGATATTCATTTAGCCGGTCGGCAATTAGCGCCGCCCCGGATCGACAACATTAAGCTGAGTCATGGAGGCTTGGTTAAGGATATTTCTCAATGCCAATACTACATCTAAAGCCTCTTCACTAATACACGGCACGTAATCTGATTTTGAACTCGTCCCATGTAAGCGCCTCTTGGAAAGAAACCCCTCTAGATACGCACTTGCGTCTCCTTTTGCAAAATCTATGAAGCTCTTGGCCTCCTGTAATTGTACTGCTGGGTCTGTGATGCTTTTTGCATTTAAATGAGCGTCTACAGATGAGATCCATGCCTCAACATTTTGAGGCAGGAACCCATTGACCCGACCTTGAAAAGGGACAATTGCTGACCTCGCGCTAACGAGAGTCACCACATTGGGGTTGCCAGCCGGAGTAGTTGCCATTTCGACTTTCACTTTTTTCTTATCACTTCTATTCCTTGCAATCCTATCAAAATATCTATAAGAGTACACTCGACCACTACGTAAACGCATATGCAATGTACTGTATAAGTGTTGTTATAATAATAGGAAAATCCCCCAAAAGATACAAAAATACAGATAATATGATAAAATATTATACGGAGAATTCCTGCAAGAAACGATGAACAACAGCGAGAAGAGAAAAAAAAATTAATCTGCGGGCGAGAACTCGTAGTTGAAGATTGATTCTGTAATGAAGGAAGATTAATATGGCGAACAACTCACCCAGAATACTGGATGATCGACTCTTGATGAACAACACTTCACTGAGGAAAAGACCTGAATAGATAAAAATGGTACTTAGCTCCAGATTATATTGCGAAGGATTGTTGACATGGGATGACGTCTCGGTTCCTGTCTAAGTCTCGCGTCGGAAGTCGTGATGACGTCACGGTCTTCTCTCGGTGCACGATGCGTGGAGAAGTCCAAGATTGATGACGTCACAGCCTCCGTCCTTGCACTACTGCCTCTAGCTGTACTCTGCGTCCTTGCTCGTGATCGGGTTGATGTTTTCCTGTGTTTTGTTTTTTTCTTTCCGTTGATGTTTTCGATGCTGCTCTCGTCCGGTGTAGATTCTCGAAGATAAGTGACAACAGTTGCTCAAATGTCGGTGTTAATGCTTGTATTCTTCTCGATGAAGGACATATCTGCGTCTTCATAAACCTGTTGCGTTGATTGCAGATCCCGTTTTTCCTCTGTTTAGTTGGATGTTGAAGGTGGAAGTTAGTTCTTGTAGACCTTCGGTCGGCTGATATGGGTCTTGTTAATTTTATTCTTCGTTTATACGCTGCCACCACATTTAAGTCTCATCGCTTGGCGATAGACTTTTTTTGTGTTCTCCTTACGACTGTCATTCGTAAGTATTTCTGGTTCCTCTCATCTCCTTGGGATATCTTAGTAGAGTGGTTCTTTCTTAACTAAAGGAGATGATTCAAACAAGGACTAGTTGAACAAAGATAACAAAACTGTTTATTTCTGGTAACTCCATACTAGGAGATGCAGCTCCGGTCGGAAGACCGATATGTTTGATGGTTAGCGCGGAACTGCCATTCTAAAGCATCGCGTCGATAGCGGAACATTAGCTATCCAATTCATATAAAAACATACGTAGTCCGCCGGCTCGGAAGTTACAAGTTTCCGGCGCAGGTTAACAGGTCAACCGCTTCCCATGGAAGTTGTTGTGCAAAGTTATCATAAACATAAAATGTTGACAAAGCTCTGAGCTAGACCAGGCTACTGCAGACAGCGCATAGCGTAATCTAGATCTGCTTTGGTCACGTAGGACCCTCCTAATGCCATGACCTCAGGTCATGGGTTTATATTTACAGATCCTGTACATTGAATAAATGTATTTATTACATAATATATATATATATATATATATATATATATATATATATATATATATATATATATATATATATATGTGTGTATAACTTGTCACATTGGTATTTCCGTGCTTACAAAATAAAAACAAAATTAATGTGTTCGTGAATAAATTTGAACGTTTTCTGGATATTCCAAAAATAAATCTGAATCCACTTAGCATTTTGTGTCACAACAAAGAACACAAAACTAATATTCACATGTGACTCGTGAACTTCAAAAAACGAGTTAAGGGGTCGGTTGCTTTATAAATTCATAACCTAACGTCAAGAAAGAACAATATTGTCGTCTACGTCTATCCCCAGTTATCAAGTAGTTTCTCTTTTAAATTGATTATTTAGTAACAGATTGGAAATCTATCATAAGGAGAGGTATTGATTTTAGAACGTCTGCAATCTCTTTTAGTGGTCTAAAAGAGGCGTCATTCTTTTTCCAGGGATCCAAAGTACCATTAAGGGGGAATGCAAACTCAGCAGTCTGACTTCAATATGGTTTTCTGGGCGGGAATAAACCCACAAACTACTTTGTTGTTGTTATTATTGTTGTTGTGGGCGGTAGGAAACCCATATGGAAGAGCCTCAAATATCTCACATTAGAGCAAAAGGGCTTCTCATTACTATGGTATGTCATTGTATTTTAGTAACAAGGCGTGATCCGACCTCCAGCATACTCGGGGCACATGCTAAAATCTGCAGTCAAATAGAGCTTTTTTACCAACAAAAATTTAAATAAATATGCTACATTTTATTAGAAATAATTTTTCTGAACTGTTTAACATGCACATTATTTATTTTTTATATTTTCATTCTAATAAATAAATTATGGATATCCTATCTTAAAATTCCTGTACCTTTAACTCAACGTGAAACATCTTTTTCAGATGTTTCACGTTGAGTTAAAGATAAAGGAATTCTAGGATAGGATATCTATAATTTATTTATTAGAATGAAAATATAAAAAATAAATGATGTGCCTGTTAAATAGTTCAGAAAAATTATTTCTAATAAAATGTAGCGTATTTATTTAAATTTTTGTTGGTGAAAAAGCGCTCTATTTTCCCGCTGATTTTAGCATGTGCCCCGAGTATGCTGGAGGTCGAATCACGCCCTGTTACTAAAATACAATGACATACCGTAATAATTAAAAACCCTTTTGCTCTAATGTAAGATAAGATACTCCCTAAGCATTGTTTATATATAGATTTATGGGAAGAATACATAATTCAAGCCGAAGGCCAAGCGGTGGGACCTACGATGCGGTCATTCAATGCTGGGAAGAACATTGAGAGTAAGAGGCTTGAAAGGTGTAACCTCACAATTGCACTGTGAAAAAATTGTTTGAAAAGGGGGAAAGTAAGATGTAAGAAAGAATATGAATGGAGGTACAGTAAAAGGAACCAAAGGGGTTGCTGCAGCTAGGGGCCGAAAATCGGATAAAACAGGTAAAAAGAAGAAACTTCGGCGCAATCGAGTTTTCTATACATTGTAACGTCAAGGCCAACCAACCCAAAGATAGAATCTATCTTTCGGTGGCCTCGGTATGATGCTGCATGAGCCGCGGCCCATGAAACTTTAACCACGGCCCAGTGGTGGCCTGTCAAATTTCATTGCCAGAAGCACGATTATGGCTAACTTCAATCTTAAATCAAATAAAAACTACTGAGGCTAGAGTACTGCAATTTGGTATTTCATGAATGGAGGGTGGATGATCAACATAAGAATTTGCAGCCCTCTAGCCTCAGTAGTTTTTAACAAGATCTGAGGGCGGACAGTAAAGTTGCCGACAGAGATAGTGCGGACGGACAGACAAAGCCATCTCAACTGTCTTCTTTTACAGAAACTAAAAAAGAAAATGAAATAATATTTGAAACCTCATTCCACCACCTACCTCATTCAGCCGTAATGATATTCATCATTTGCTGAACGCGAGATTCCATAGGTAATCTAATTTTAAATCTCTCCGTAATTTAGGAAAATATTCCTATCGAATTTGGGTGCTATTAGGAAAGACCCATTATCGTTATCATTAAAAAAAAATTCACGTCATTACCGACCGAAAAGATCGTATGGTTATGAAGCTGTTAAAGGAACAATATTTGCTTTTAATGAATCATGTTAATGGGATTTTGGAACAACACCAAATCAAAATCTTGCTGCCCCAGAGCTCAGCCCCTGTTTGTGTGTTTGTTGCACTATATTTATATACTTGTGTGTCTTTGTGTATGCCTATGTCCATGTGTGTAGGTATTTGAGTGTATGTACATAAGTTTTTGTGTCTGTGCATGTGTGCTTGTTTGTGTATTTGCACATGTGTTTATGTATGTTCATTTGTGTATATGCATGTGTATGTGCATGTATCTCGTGTAAAATCAGTGCCCCATTTCCAGAACCTTCATCGCAATACTATAATGTGCCAATACACCTGCAAGAAGCATTTTTGAAATTAATACAAAACATCTCCATCAGTTCAGCTAACAATAAAAACGCGTTTCTCAAACAGGTAGTTTCACAGTCTGGTCTCTTCCCTTACTTGGTCATTAATGACCTTCTGTGTCATTCGCGTGATTCATATTCATATCTTGTCATTATCTTTCTTTAGCATAAATACTCGTGACAAAGACTTGTACGGTTGTACCCATATTATATGGGTTAATTTTCGTGATAATCACAGCTGGACCATTTTAGATGTACGCGAATTTAGGTCACAGAAAAAAACTGAAATTAAAAAAGAAAATTTTCTTGACAAACGTCACATGACGCTTATTTTGAGGAAAGTAAATTGAGCGTTTGTGAAAAGCCGAGTTCATATTAAAAGGTCAATTTCAACGATAATCACAGCTAAACTATTCTAGATGTACGTGGATTTTAAGTCAAAGACTAAACTAAACTGAACGCAACCAAGCAGTTTCCAGACAAGCATCACAGGACGTTTATTTTGAGGAAAATGAATTGACCGCTTAGGAAGAGCTGTGCCCAGACTCAGTCCCAAAAGTTCGCACGCCAATATGTGAAATGAAAAGGCGTGATGCGGCCTCTATCTTACTAGAGGCACGTGCTAAAATCTACGGTCAAATAGAGCGTTGTTTCACCAACGAAAATTAAAATAAATACCTTGTAATTAATTAGAAATAATTGTTCTGTACTGTTCAATATGTACGTTATTTATTATTTACATTTTCATTATAATAAATAGATCATAAATATCCTGTCCTAAAATTCCAGTATCTAACTGTGCAAATCACCTATTTCAGACCTTTTGAGGCTCTTCCATAAACTTTTCCTACCCCCAACAGAACAACAGCAACAACATCAAAGTAGTTTGTAGGCCTACTCTGCAAGTAAACGAAAATGCGAATTTAGGTGTCTCATTAGCCCAACTCACACCGCTACAGGAATCTCGCGGTCTTCGTGTCATTAAAGAAACAATGACTTTATATCATTGTAGTTGCTTTCATATACCCGCAGAGAATCTCGTTTTACTGAGCAATATCGGTAAGTAACCGGTCATTATCATTAGCTCGGTCGATGAGGAAAGAGCAAAAGTTCATTATTGTGGTTTGGTTTTTAAATGGTCTCCCATTGCAAAAGCGTGCGTATATAATATACATATATACGCATATACATATATATAAAATATATATATATATATATATATATATATATATAAAATAACGGAGCCCCCCCTCTCCTGTTA
Organism: Macrobrachium nipponense; assembly: GCF_015104395.2. Taxonomy (NCBI): domain Eukaryota; kingdom Metazoa; phylum Arthropoda; class Malacostraca; order Decapoda; family Palaemonidae; genus Macrobrachium; species Macrobrachium nipponense. The sequence goes on along the minus strand of NC_061101.1, from coordinate 58,802,886 downwards.
TTCATTTTGGTAGCGAAAGCCATGAGTGGCAGACATTGGGTGTTGGTAATACATTTTCCCTCTCTCTCGCTCGACTGCCAACAGCTCTTTTCTTTCTCTCTCTCACTCTCTCTCTCTCTCTCTCTCTCTCTCTCTCTCTCGACTGGCAACAGCTCGCGTCTCTCTCTCTCTCTTGCTATACCTCCCCTCCACTTCATTAGGTCAACAAAATCAGCGTCGTGAATTTCACAAAAATATACATTTATTTAAAAGCAAAGTATTAATTGAATAACTCAGATTCTTGCAGGATGATTAAATGGAATGATAACTCAAAGTTGAAATAACTCAGATAACCCTCGGTAAATAACAGTCTATTCAGTAATTAGTCAACACCATTTCACTCTTTTCCAGAATATAGTCCCCCCTACCAGAACCGCCTGTTAGAAGAACAGGAGAACAATGATAAGCATACACAATTGTAAATACAAAGTCAAAGATTAAATGAAATAAAACATCTTTACAAAATATAGAAAATACAGTCAAAAGCCACACCTGGCTAAAACAGATATAAATACACTCACCCATCTCAACCTAGAATCTCCAAGCACTTTCACAAAGCAGAAAAAACGTTGGCAGAGCCATCCCGGCTCTTTCTCTCACCCCTAAGAGTCTCTATGGTTCTGGCTAATTACATGCCATTATGAACGGACATAGCTTGTCCGAACGCACGAATTCGCACCCATCATTCACGCCCTGAAACTGCTAGAACCAGTTTTAAAGTCACCTCTGACAACTGCCCATAACGACAGGACGAACGTTGACTTGCTTAGGTAAGGATCTTAATGTCACACCATTCAACAAGACATATCAGCATTCCTAAGGTAAGATGTTTTCTGTCTCCATGGGAAGCTAAAAACCATGATTCCCAATTTCTGAGGAATGCCAAAGCACGTGACATACAACAATGTCTCATACATATCATATCATATTATATATCAGTCTTCTATATGTTACATATATATATATATATATATATATATGTATATGTAATATATATATATATATATAATATATATATATAGATATATATATATATATATATATATGTATATATATATACATATATATATATATCGATACATTGTACATACATATGTATAAAGGTGGTTTGGTTTACACTATCCCTTTTGTGAGTTCAAATCGTACTAGGCATATCAGTGAGAAACTATTTTTTGTTCATAGAGAGAAAGAGAGGGCGGAGGGGGCGGGGATGAGAGAGAGAGCCCGAAAGAGAGAGAGCGAGATAGAGTTACAAGGAGTTACAAGGATTAGGATATCTCAAAGACTTGTTAGTCCATCCGAGGAGACATTGTGTGCTCACTTTTCTGTAGGGGCAGGTTTTACTCTTCCACTCTGTTGCTGTTTACAACTTCTGGTGCATTTTATTCCATGTGTCACATATTTTGTATGTGAAGAAGTTCCCACACTGAAATGTGTTGTATCTCTTTAGTTCTAGTTCCCATCCATTATTTCTTGTCATTGTTTTCGTTTAACGTAAATAGGTTACTTTCTACTTTTTCTATGCTTTTCAGTATTTTGAAGGTTTATATTAGTTGTCTTACAATTATCGTGTTTCTAAGCCATACATGTTCAGGCTCTCTAGTCGTCCTTGGTAACCTATTTCCCTGATGGATGGAATTAACTTTGTTGCTCTTACTTGTACCCCTTCTAATTTATTTATGTCCTTTCTTAGTGTTGGTGACCAAAACTGTACTGCAAATTCAAGATGAGGTCTAACTATTAATGTGTAGAACTGCAGCACATTTTCCTTGTTTCTCTATCTGAACTGCCTCTTTATGTATCCCACTAGTTTCTGTGCCTTCTTTTCAGCTTTTATGCATTGTTTTGTGGATTTTTAGTCCTTGGTAATAATGACTCCAAGGTCCTCTTCTTTCTTCTACACTATTTATATGTCATTCCCAAGCAGCATGTAGTTGGCATGGGGGTTGTTTGTTCCTATTTGTAACACTTTACACTTATCCAAGTCAAAAGGGATTTGCCATCTTTTTGACCGCTCTATTTTCTTTAAATCATGTTTTAAACTTTCCAATGTATCTGGGTCTGCAGCATTCACACTTAGTTTGGTGTCATCTGAAAATTTGGCTATCCTGCTGGTGAAGCCTACATCAGTGTCATTAAGTAGATCAAAAACATTCTGAATCTTCATCATTTTTACGACTCCCTGTTTTCTATAAGTTAGCCTGTCTTCCATCTAGTCTCCCTATTCTTTTCCTACAATTCCTTAAAACGCGTCTAACTTTTGTCTTAGTTTCTCGTGTGAACTTTATCAAAAGCCTTCAGGAAATCTAAGTACAGTATATCTATTGCTCTACTACTGTCGTAAATACCAAAGTATGTTAGAAAAAACTCCAATAGGTTTGATAGGCATGATCTGTTTTTGTCTGAAACCGTGTTGACTGTTTAACAACAAGTTGTTTCTATCAATGTGATCCACAATTTGATCTGCAATTATGGAATAAAAAATCTTACAAACGACCGACGTTAGACAGATTGGTCTATAATTTCCCGGCTCTTCTCTTGGTCCTTTTATGTAAAATGGGGGCATATTACCTAGTGAAAACACTAGTAAAAATCTTATTCAATAATTCTGCTTTTTCCAAGTCTGAGTTCACCAGGTTTCCTCTCTTGTCCCTTAGGGGACCTAAGCTATTTATTATTGGCTTCCTATTATTAACATGCGCAGAAAATTCTTTTGTGTTTTCCTTACAAACAGATGTAATTCTTATCCTCATTTTTCTTTGCATTTCTTACTAATTTGTCCACCAATCTACAGAGTTCTTTATGCCTGCTTGCTTCTTCTGGTGTTGGGTTGAGTTCATTGATTTGTGCAATCTGTCTCTTTCTCTTATTTTATTTTTAATTTCTCTGTTGAACCACTTGGGCTGAGGGTTGCCATTTGTTACTATTGTTAATGGTATACATCTAGAGCTTTTTTCTGTGTATTCCTCTAGAAGGGCTTCCCAGTACTTATCTATGCCTGAGTTCTCGTCGTACTCTAAATTTCAACATTTAGTTTTTTTAGGTCTTGTCGACGGTAGTCTAATCTCATTAATATGTTCATCTTTATGTTATGTTAAACATTAATTTGAAACGTAATAATTTTATGGTCGCTTTTGCCTAGATTTGCACCTGCTGAAAGGTCTGACACTAGGTTATCTTCTGTTGATAGGACGATGTCTACTATGAGATTCAGGGCCCTCTGTAACACGGTTTTTTCGCAATAACTTTTTATCTATGCATTTCATAAATATAACGCTTATTCAGAATACATATTATATCAACACATAAATTTTGAGTGTATTCTGCACTACGTAGGTTGAATAAATTTGGTACTTATAATGTAAAAAAAGTGACCTTTTTTTGAAGACAAGGGCCAACTTACCCAGAGAAAAGGTTTCGAACGCACTCGTTACGTAACTTATGACGACATTTCTTCCCTCTTTCTCGATGGATGATTGGCTGTACGTAACGAAGGCTAAACCTCTGGCAACAATGACATACAAATTTAAATACAAGCAAAGCAGTACACCTTTATAAACTCTGGAACCTCTCCACTGATAATTGTCATAATGAACAAACCAACAAGATAGTATAAATACAAAAACACTTCGATTATTAGTCTAACTCCCAAAATATGTTTCCAAAGAAATCACAGTCTACTTTATAGGTCACAATCAGATTGCCAAGATGTAGGGAATAGTTGGTAATTACAAAAACATAGTAGACAAGCTTGATTTGATAACTGCTATATCCAATGTCAAGCAATTTTTATTTATTGGCTATCTACCTATTTACTGAAAAAAAAAATAGCTGGTACCGTATATTGGCTTTAAACCTTCACCAATAATTATCGTCAGAATGGTGACTTCATGAGGCTCCACCCACTTTCGCCTCGTTATAATTCAGGGTAACACTGAAGGCTACCATGGGCATTGTTGGATTAGAAAATTTAACTTCTGGCTATAAAAAACTAACTTTTCTCGAGTAGTTGTAAGAAGTGCTAAATGATCCTCAATGATCCAGCAGTTGGTCTAAACGTTTAATTCATGTATATTACTGCTATACTGTTGCCCCGGGAACGGCACTACTGATACAGTAGTATTACTACGCTAGCACTGATACCCCACCCACATCTATGTATCGTTCCGCCATTCACAAAGTCTTTGGGTTTCAGAGCCGATGGAATTTCTGTCTGGTGGATGGGCGGGGCAACATTTAGTCAAAAGGTGTTTGTTTACCTTGCTTACGTAATGAATGTTTTTCGACTCTTGGCTCGTAATCATTGGGCATGGCGTCGGCTAGATCATTTTTACTCTATAAAAATTAAAACTATCGGGTTTAGGTTATTGATAATGCTGACAAAATTTTTGTGTGGTTGTAAAATATACATATGTCAACTTTCAGCTACATCCGATGCTTTGACAAGGAGCAAAGTCCAAAAAACCGTGTTACAGAGACCCTGAATCTCATAGTAGTATGTTGTTTCCTCTAGTAGGTTTGTTTACCCATTGGTGGAGGAATTCATTTTTTACAAAAGCTAAAAGATTCTTCCCCTCCACGTTCGATGCGGAGGTCATCGTGTCCCAGTGTACTGCTGCATTGAAATATCCCATTATTATGCAGAGTTTGTTGTTTATTTCTCGTCGTAGCAGTGCATACAGCTCCTCATCGGACATTTGTAGTTGGTGGGGAGGTCTGTACACTAGTATTAGAGTTATCTTCTTCCCTACACTGTTTATGTTCATGTCAATCACTTCTTGCATGGTTGTAATTTTACACTCTATTGGACTGAGGTGCTCCCTGACATATAACATAACTCCTCCACCTTTTTTATTGAATCTATCTTCTTGAACAATTTATATCCAGTTATCTGGTACTCTTCTATGAAGTCTCTTGTTGCCTCTTGTATCCATGTTTCTGTGATACCTATTATGCGAGAGACAGAGATAGAGAGCGAAAGAGATAGAGAGCGAGCGAGAGAGAGAGAGAGAGGGAGAGAGAGAGAGGGAGGAGAGAGAGAGAGAGAGAGAGAGAGACTCCTGCTTTTGAACCCACATCATACATACATATCACTAAGAAACAGCTTTATGTTCATTAAGAGAGAGAGAGAGAGAGAGAGAGAGAGAGAGAGAGAGAGAGAGTCTCACACTTTCCAATACACCTCTTACAAGACTATTATTATATAATAAGAGATGTAGGTTTATGCCAGTAAAAACTTTTCCTCGCCATTTCCAATTTAAAAGGTAACGTTAGGTCAAATTAATTAGTATGGATTTTTCTCTATTGGGAAATGAATTTCGGTAATAATATCTAACCTGAAAATTTTGCCGCATATTTTCACTTAGGTAGCGGGTGCATGCTAAACTCTACAGTCAAATGGTATCACCAACGAAAATTAAGATAAATAAGCTAAATTTTATTAGGAATAATTATTCTGTTCCGTTTAACATACACATTATCTTCTTTTTTTTTTACATTTTCATTCTAATCAATCTATCATAAATATCCTATCCTAAAATTCCTGTATCTTTAACTCAACGCCAAACACCTTTTTCAGACCTTTTTTAGGCTTCTCCACAGGCCTTTCCTATCCCCCCAAACAAGAACAACAACAGCAACAACAACAAGAACAAAGTACTTTGTAGGCTTACTCTCCGAGTAAGCAAAAGCAAAACTTTGATGTGCTGTTTCAGTTACCCACCCCCCCACATCATACCGGCCTGTTCCACCACCCACTTCCCCCCCCCCCCCCACCCCCCCACCCCCCCCCCCCCCCCGCCCACAACTCCGCAGTGTTTAAACAGAAGACAAGACTATTTTCGATTTAAAAAAAAATAGTAAACATTTACAATTATGAAGTAACCTAAAACTGAAACACAATAGCTAAAAAACATTTACTCAATCAAAGTATATACAACATTTTTGCAAAATATTGGTACATTAGAATTATACGTGTAAGAAATATACAGTCATCTTGTGGTTAATCATATAAATCTCTATATTAAAAGCTTAAAACTCTGATTTGGAAACAAAATTTGTTTAAATGAAAACGACGAATCATTATAAATGTAAACAAGCAGTTCCAAGGCACTTCTCTCTCTCTCTCTCTCTCTCTCTCTCTCTCTCTCTCTCTCTATCTCTCTCTCA
>NC_061101.1:58781679-58791679 GCF_015104395.2 Macrobrachium nipponense | reverse complement strand
CCTCTTTCGCCTGATGGTTTTACGCTGTCAAACGTACTTAATGTGGGAGAGGTTTTCATCATGGAAGGAATCGTTACGGTTCCCCGAAGGGAGGTTCAGCATCACCCATTTATACCGCACTCTTCGTCATTTTTTCTGCAACATTGCCTTCTGGCCACGGACAGGACTTTGAGACGCTCGCTTTCACTTTTATAAAAACGCCAGGCTGCTGTTGGTGGTGAGGGTTTGTCCGTGCCCTCTTGTGCGAGTTTGTCTGTGGGCTTTCATTATTTTTGCCTCCGTATGACCAAGGCCCAGACCTTGCATCGACGACGACCACGAGTGCACTGCTGTATCCTCCGGGAATCGTCAGGAGGCCTTCTGAGGCCGGAGAAGGGTGAGCATCCCCTTTTGCCCTTATATACTTTCCCCTTTACGTGAGTGGACTCATAAATGTTTTTGAGTGTTGCTGCCAAGCATCAAGTGGAGGCTCCCGCGAGAGCCTTGTAGACGGTTTTCTTCGACTGAAGCAGTTTCAGTGAAATTTTGATATGATTTGATGAACAATTAATTACGTATCGATTGGATGAACTAAGGTGTATCCTAATTATTTTGTTGCTGTTGTAAATTATTAGTGTTAAGGAAAAGTCAGTTATTAGTATTAAGTTTCTTGGCTTTTTCTTTTTCACCCACCTATCGTGTACACGTGAGTGAGTGTTGATTTCGTTCTTCTACTGTGACATTTCTCTCTTACTCTGTGGTATAATAGTTAGGTAGGAGTTTGAGGTATGTGAGGACAATTATTGTATATGCTTGGATGCTTATTTTTCTAGTTCCTCAAGCAGGTTTTCGAGGACATTTTCTTTGAATTTTATTTGTGAATAAATAAGTGTAAAATTTAGACATTTTCTTTTTTTTTTTTTTGTCTCACCCCCTTGAGTGTTTCGTTACCTGAAGTCTTGTGTATAGTAAATCTTTGTCTGGACTGGCAATGATTTATTGAACGGAGGACCTGTTTTAAAAAAATAGAGTAATGACAATAATTTATTGTCTCTTAAAGAAAGTTCATAACAAATTTGGCGACCGTGACAGGATCCTCTGTTCAGCAACACAGGCTTTGGTTACGGGACACTCGGGGAGGTGTGAAAGCCATTGAACTGATTTAGGTTGGTAGGCAGATCCCTAGTTTTGAAGTTAGTTAAAATGTATTATTTTGAGGATGAGGAAGAAACTTCGGTAGTCAGGTTTTTAGCTGATCCTAACTGGGAGAGGAACTTGTTTGAGCTTAGAAAGGATCAGTTGTACATTATATCGGAGTTCCTAAATTTAGGTTTGGCCACAGAGGTAAAGAAAGGACATTTGTTATTTCAGGTGATTAGGGCTGCTAAGGAGTATAAAGAAAATGAAAAGGATCATATAAAAGAAGTGAACCCGACAGCTTGGGAGCATTAAATTTAGGGGATGGATATTGATGAGGTCTGTGGTGACAGGACGGTCAATTAGAACTATTACGGGAAAAAGCTCGTATTCGTGAGTTAGACTTGAAAGCTTTACAGCTCAAGGCCGATGAACGGGATAAAGAACGCTGCCATGAAATCGAGTGTAAATTTACAAAATAATTCTTAAACAAGGTAGAAATAATAACCAGACTAATATGTCTCGTGATGAGGGTAAATTCAATATGTTTACTGCTTTGAAACTCGTGCCTCAATTTTCGGAGGATGACGTAAATGAATTTTTCATTGCTTTTGAGCGTATAGCGAAGAAATTGGAGTGCCACTCGATATGTGGACAACGTTGATTCAGTGCAGGTTTGTTGGGAAGGCCCAAAGAGTTTACAACACTTTGGATGAGACTCTGGCATCCGATTATGATAGTGTTAAGTCTATCATTTTGAAAGCCTATGATCTGGTGCCAGAGGCTTATCGGCAAAAATTTAGAAATTTAAAGAAAGACACGGCGGAGACATACGTCGAGTTTGCCAGGAAAAAGACCCAATTTCTGGATGATTGGCTGAAGTCAAAAGAGGTGGATGACTTTGCTAAATTGAGGGAGCTTGTTTTGGCAGAGGAGTTTAAAAGAAATATTTCTCGGGAGATGCGTATCCATTTTGGAGGAGCTGAAAATAGATTCGGTACAGGAGCTCGCCGTCTCCTCTGATGAGTACGCTCTCACCCATAAGGAGGAACCTTTAGGTAATAATGATACCCAAAGGAATTCCTTCAACCTCGGATGAAATTTGGACAGTCGTCCGGAAGGAGGGTCTATGAGATCATAGGAATAATAGTAATAATAACAATAAAAAAGGTAATGGTGATGGTAATAATAAAGGCAGTGTGAAATCACAAAGTTTTGTGAATAGCTACCGACCTAATGATAGTGGTAGGAACTATGAGACAAAATTCTCAATATAATAATATAAGGTGTTATTATTGTAACAGGCCTGGGCATTCAAAGGCAAATTGTTTCTTTCGTAAGAGGCAGTTGGAAAACAATCAAAGTCCTATAGGAGTAGTTACTGAGAATAACCAAAGGCAAATGGTAGTAAATGAAAATGTGATAAATGACTAAAATTTCACAATATATTTCGGACGGGATAGTATATTCTGATTGTGACAAGCGTTTCGCACGAGGTGTTAAAATTTTGAGAGATACTGGTGCCGCACAATCGCTCATTTTGAAAACTGCGCTTCCAGAGAAATTTATATTTGCTAATAATGAGTTTGTTGTGCTTGGAGGTTTTCCTAACTCTGTTTCCTCTTACCCTCTAGAGGACATGTATGTTGAATGTAAATATTTTTCTGGGTTGGCTAAACTTGCGGTAGTTAGCAGTTTACCAGTTCCTGGTATTCACCTTTTATTAGGAAATGATTTGGCCTCTGATAATGATAATTTATTATTACCTATTTTGACAATTGTGTCCGAAGTAGGCGTATCGGGTGAGCCTATCTCGGTCGTGACCCGTTCAAAGTCACGAGACGTTGATCTCGAAGATGTCGATCTTGATTTAGAAGTAGTTGACAGACAGGTGACAGACTGTATGACTCGTAGTAGTAGTAGTAGTAGTAGCGATAGTAGTTGTAGTAGCAGTAATGAAGTTAATAATTTGAGGAATATTAATTGGGACGTGAAAACTTTCAAAAAAGGAACAAGTAAAGAATTTACTGAATATAACCTTGGTATTCCCGAGAATTTGACGAAACCTGTCATCGTCAAGGAGGGAGGTTTGATCTACCGTTTTAGCAGGTCGGCGGATGCACCTGCGGAACAGGTAGAGGTCAGGAGACAATTGTTGGTCCCTAGTGAGTATCGTGATAAACTTTTGTTCCTGGCGCACGAAAATAATTTATCTGGTCATTTTGGTGTAAGAAAGACTTTTCAGAAATTAGCTGAATCTTTTTATTGGCCAGGGATGCGCAAGGATGTCAAGAGTCATGTGTTTATCGTGTAGAGTTTGTCAACTTGTTGGAAAACCCAATCAGAAGTACCAAAGGCTCCTCTTATTCCCATCCCGTCAGTCGGGGAGCCATTCGGGGAAGTGATCATAGATGTAGGGTGGGCCTTTGCCGCGGACGCGCGGTGGGAATGAATACATTTTTACTATAGTAGATAGGATGTCCCGCTTCCCTGAGCCCTCCCGCTGAGGAGTATTGCGGCAGAGAAAGTTGTTGATGTCTGGTTGATTTTTCACGAGGTTGAGATTTCCGAAAGTGGTACAGAGTGACTGTGGAACAAACTTTACTAGTAAATATTTCAAAAAGCGAATGACCGAACTAGGGATACTCATATAACTTCTTCACCTTATCATCCAGAAAGCCAGGGTCAGGTGGAGAGATTTCATCAGACCCTTAAATCTGTACTAAAGAAATTCTGTTTTGAAACAGGTAATGACTGGGATAAAGAGTTGCCGTATGCACTGTTTGCTATACGGTCAATTCCTAACGAGTTCTGTTTTGGCTTTTTCTCCCCCCCCCCCCCATTTCAATTGATATTTGGCCATTGTGTCAGGGGTCCGCTGGATGTGGTAAGGGAACATTGGGAGGGAGATAGTCCTGATGTTAATGTTTTAGATTATGTCTCCACTTTACAGAAAAGTTGCATCGAGCTCGGACTTTTGCTCAGGAACACCTGGCTGAAGCCCAAGCATCCATGAAGTATTACTATGATGTAGGTACTCGTATAAGGAGCTTTAATGTTGGTGACCAAGTGCTGGTGTTGTTTCCTATACCTGGAAATCCTCTGAAAGCCCAATTTCAGGTCCGTGGAAGATACTTAAGAAAATAAATGATGTAAATTATCTAATTGAAACGCCGGATAAGAGACGGAAGTCTCGTATGTCATATAAATATGATTAAACCTTATATTAGTAGAGGTAATGATGTAATTGTTGAACCAGTGAGTGTCGTAGATGTAGAAGTAGAACCATTTTTGAGTGACAAAATTGCCCAGTAAGTCCGAATGGGTTGAAGAGTAACTCTGATATTTTAAATAATCTAAACATTAATTTCAGCACCTGGACGTTGGTAAGGGCAAAATCTTTAATGAAATTAATTAATGACTACAAAGATCTTTTTCAGGACACACCAGGTAGGACAAATATCCTACAACATGATGTCGATGTTGGGGAGGCTCAGCCTATTAAACAGTGCCCCTATAGGCTGAACCCCCTCAAAAGAGAGATAGTCAAGGAGGAATAAATTATATGCTTAACCATGATCTCATCGAGCCAAGCTGTAGTCCTTGTAGTTCGCCTGTGGTACTTGGTTAAGAAAGAAGGCGGAGAGCAACCGCCTCTGCTTTGACTATCGAAGGTGAACGCCGCCACTAAAACAGACTCCTTCCCTTGCCTCGGTGGAAGACTGCATTGACAGAGTTGGGTCTGCCAAGTATATTAGTAAGTTCGATTTACTAAAAGGTTATTGGCAGGTAGGTCTTACACCCGAGGCTAAGAAAATCTCCGCTTTTGTTACAGGTGACGGTTTGTTTGAATGTAAAGTCATGCCGTTTGGAATGAAGAATGCAGCTGCCACATTTCAAAGGCTGATGAACTTTATAACTAGTCGTCTGGAGGGATGTGTTGTTTACATTGATGATCTAGTGGTATACAGTGATGACTGGGATACACACCTAAAACGAATTGAGGCTTTGTTTGAGGCACTGCGGAGGGCTGGACTAGTCATCAATTTAAGAAAGAGCGAATTTGCTCAGGCAAAAGTTACACTATCTTGGGCATGAAATTGGTTTGGGTAAAGTCGCCCCGAAACAAGCTAATGTCGAAGCGATTACAGTCTACCCAGTTCCTCAAAACAAAATAAGAGGGGTGTGAGACGGTTTTTAGGAATGGTAGGGTATTATCGTAAGTTTATAAAGAATTTTTCTGACCTCGCCACTCCCCTTACTGAATTATTAAAGAAAAATGTAACATTTCTGTGGAATAGCGAGTGTCAGAGGGCATTTGAAAGTTTAAAATCTACCTTAATAACTTTTCCTTTGTTACGTTCACCTGATTTTTCTCTCCCTTTTTGTTTATATCCACTGATGCAAGTGACACATGGAATAGGTGCCGTCCTACTTCAAGAGGACTGCAATGGAACCATGCATCCCTTCCGCTTTCTTTTCAAAGAAACTACTACCTGCTGAACGCCGATACTCTACTATTGAGAAGGCCTTGTGTTTGGTCAGGGCCATCATTCATTTTGATGTTTATTTGTCAGCCTCTGCTGAGCCCATTAAGGTCTATACGGATCATAATCCGTTAATATTTTTGAATAAATTTAAGGATAAAAATCAGCGTATTTTGCGCTGGAGTTTGCTTTTGCAGGAGTATCCGTTGTCTATACAACATATAGCTGGTAATACAAATACTGTGTACCCGATATCCTTTCTAGGTCATTTGATGGAGTTTAGGAACAAGTGGCCATGTTTTATTGTTTTGTAGGACTCCGTATATTTTGTGCAAACTGTTTTTAGGTTAGCAGAGTTCGTTTAAGGCATATTTAGTTAAGCTTTAATATTAGTTGTTTCCTTAACACAAATAATTTTTATTGAATGTTTTACCTTTTTATGTAATTGGTTCGTTAAATTTGACTAGTTGTGAGAGGAATAATTTTTAACTTTAATTAAAAAAAAAATAATGAATTATTTTTTTTCCTTTGAGGGGGAAGCTGTAATATCATCTTAAATTATTTCTTTGGTTTCTCTTAACGTAAGTTAATTTTTTTTTTTTTTTTTGTCTTTCAAGTCTCGAGAAACTGCTTGTTGATTCTTTTCGCTCCCCTCAAGGTTTTTGTTTTGTTGTTATAGTTTTATTTATCCGCTCGTTTCCCTCTTTTCATGTTTCAACGAGTGGAGGATCGTCTTCGGTAATTGCCTCTTTCGCCTGATGGTTTTACGCTGTCAAACGTACTTAATGTGGGAGAGGTTTTCATCATGGAAGGTGAATCGTTACGGTTCCCCGAAGGGAGGTTCAGCATCACCCATTTATACCGCACTCTTCGTCATTTTTTCTGCAACATTGCCTTCTGGCCACGGACAGGACTTTGAGACGCTCGCTTTCACTTTTATAAAAACGCCAGGCTGCTGTTGGTGGTGAGGGTTTGTCCCGTGCCCTCTTGTGCGAGTTTGTCTGTGGGCTTTCATTATTTTTGCCTCCGTATGACCAAGGCCCAGACCTTGCATCGACGACGACCACGAGTGCACTGCTGTATCCTCCGGGAATCGTCAGGAGGCCTTCTGAGGCCGGAGAAGGGTGAGCATCCCCTTTTGCCCTTATATACTTTCCCCTTTACGTGAGTGGACTCATAAATGTTTTTGAGTGTTGCTGCCAAGCATCAAGTGGAGGCTCCCGCGAGAGCCTTGTAGACGGTTTCTTCGACTGAAGCAGTTTCAGTGAAATTTTGATATGATTTGAATGAACATTAATTACGTATCGATTGGATGACTAAGGTGTATCCTAATTATTTTGTTGCTGTTGTAAATTATTAGTGTTAAGGAAAAGTCAGTTATTAGTATTAAGTTTTCTTGGCTTTTTCTCCACCTATCGTGTACACGTGAGTGAGTGTTTTGATTTCGTTCTTCTACTGTGACATTTCTCTCTTACTCTGTGGTATAATAGTTAGGTAGGAGTTTGAGGTATGTGAGGACAATTATTGTATATGCTTGGATGCTTATTTTTCTAGTTCCTCAAGCAGGTTTTCGAGACATTTTCTTTGAATTTATTTGTGAATAAAAATAAGTGTAAAATTTAGACATTTTCTTTTTTTTTTTTTTTGTCTCCCCCTTTGAGTGTTTCGTTACCTGAAGTCTTGTGTATAGTAAATCTTTGTCTGGACTGGCAATTGATTTAGTTGAACGGAGGACCTGTTTTAAAAAAATAGAGTAATGACAATAATTTTATTGTCTCTTAAAGAAAGTTTCATAACAATATATATATATATATATATATATAAATATATATATATATATATATATATATATATATATATATATATATATATGCGTGTGCGTGTGTGTATTGGTCGATAGATCGATAGATCGATAGATTGATAATATATATATGATATATATATATATATATATATATATATATATATATATATATATATATATATTAAACCAGACCAAAACTACTGAAAGAGAAATAACTCAAAAGAGCGCGCAATAGATCCACAGTCAAAAGTGAGGGTCGGGAGGAAAACCGTCATGTTTTAATGAAAGTTCAATGAATGGTTTGTTAGACCCATATGGACGCTATGTTGCATTTCAAAGCTGAATTTTGAGTCACCATCTTTTTTCCGTTTTTACAGGATACGTCGAACCTTTGGTTTTTTTATATATGTATTTTTTGCTATGTTAATATTTATTTTTCGTTATTTTATTCCAGCGATATTTGAATACCTACCTATCTATCTAATTATATATTTACATTTCTATGTATATGTATATAAGTATAACATATATATATATATATATATATATATATATATATATATATTATATATATATATATAAATTATTAAAGAAATTGCTCATTGCTTACTTTTCCGTTATGTTATGGATGGCTATTTTTGACTTGCACTGTCCATGAAAAACAATTTCGCTTACATTGCAAAGAATCCTATACAGTTTGAAAGAAAGTATTTAGTTGCCTGACTATCAGGAAGAAATTTCGTATATTTTTCTGCCTTTCGCTGCCGAAGAGTAGACAAAAATACACGCGACCGAAAAGGATTAAAATATGCGCTGCAAATTCATAAAAATATTCATCCACTTGGAAAAAAAAATCCTTTGGAAATATCTGAAATAAATTACCTAGTATTAACCACCTTTCATTTCAATAACTATTATTCATTTGTGATCTTTTAACATGTGATAATTGCTGCCTAATACTACCTATCCTTCCAAGGGCATTTTCTATAAAAAAAAAAAAACCCTTGGTTTTGAAATATCAGAAATAAATTACCTGTATTAAACACCTCTCATTTCAATAACGACCGATTTTCCATCTGTGCTCATGTAAGTAAGATAGCTTCATTTGAAATATCCGATGACTGCAGACTACGTCCGTCCTTTCAAAGGTATTTTATATAAACATAACTATAAAAATGCTGATACGGGAACGTATGTACATTCAAATCGTGATGTATTATTCCCCACGGAATTTGCGTAGGTCGAAAACAGAGAGGCCGTTTATCATCACGACTGGCCGAACAGAAAAATATGAATCGATTTATAATTTCAATTTTATATTTCAGTCTCTTTGTAGGAAGAAGGAAAATTCTTCCTCCCATATACATATATATTATATAATATATATATATAGATATATATATATATATATATATATATATATATATATATATTTTACATATATATATATATATGTATATATATTTATTTCATATATATATATATAATGTTGTATATATATATATTATATATATATATATATATATATATATATATATATATATATATATATATATATATATATATATATATATATATATACTGAGGGGAGGAGAGCGAGAGGTACACAAAGAGTAAAATGCTTGGGCAGCTTGGTGGGAGACTTGGATGGAGATTACACTGTAAATCAACTAACACAAGAAGCGGCTAGAGATCGAGAGAGGTGGAGGCAAATGACCGCCAACGTCCAAGACACGGCACTTCGATAGATAATACTGTGGTGACTGTCCTTCTCATCCAGGTATTACTGTGGTGATTGTCACTTTTATCCAGGTTTTACTCTGGTGTCTGTCCTCTTATCTAGGTATTATTCTGGTGACTGTCCTTTTATTCAGGTGCTACTGTGGTGACTGTCCCTTCTATCCAGGTATTACTCTGGTAACTGTCCCTTATATCCAGATATTACTCTGGTGACGTCTCTTTATCAAGCTAATGATGTGGTGATTGTCCCATTTATCCAGGTGTTAATCTGGTGACTGCCCTTTTTATCCTGGTATTGCTCTGGTGACTGTCCCTTTTATCCAGGTATTACTCTGCTGTCTATCCTTTTTGTCCAGGTATTACTGTGGTGATTGTCCCTTTTATCCAGGTATTACTTATCCAGGTATTACTGTGTGGTGACTATCCCTTTTATCCAGGTATTACTCTAGTGACTATTTTTTATCCAGGTAATACTGTGGTAACTGTCTCTTAAATCCAGGTATAACTGTTCTTCTGTCTGTCCCTTTTATGCAGGTAATACTGAAGTGACTGTCCAATTTTCCAAGGAATTACAGTGGTGACTGTCACATTTAACCAGGTATTACTGTGGTGACTGTCATATTTAACCAGGTATTACTGTGGTAACTGTCCCTTTTATTGAGATATTACTGTTGTGACTGAAAAGCATTTTCAATAATAACTTACTATTGGATCGAGTACATGAAAAACTTGTAGAGTATATTTACCACATAAGTAACAAATGGAATGGTGAAAGGGGTAAGGGTTTGAAACCTGCCCTAGTATCTAAGTTCCCAGAGAGAGAGAGAGAGAGAGAGAGAGAGAGAGAGTGCAA
>NC_061101.1:58769179-58776679 GCF_015104395.2 Macrobrachium nipponense | reverse complement strand
GATATCTAATTCACAATTTTTTTATTAAATGTATTGCATGTACTCATTTCAAATAATTATTAATAACCATTAACTATAATAAACAAACAAAAAAAAAAGCTTCCAAACGTCTCTTTACATCCAGCACTTGCGAGTATCGAACGATCGACAAGCAATCACTTTACACAGTAAAGCCATAAATTTTCATTATCTCTCTTCAACTACTGAAACTACCAAACAGTATAATAACCATTCATTTCTATTCTTTATTCTATCTTTACCTAATGTTTTTTTTTATTAAATGTATTGCATGAATAAGTTTTTCAATTTACAGCATCCTTTTACCAATAGAATACTTAAAAGGCACAAGGGGGGAGATGCTGACCAATATAGGAGAGCTGGACCTTATGGGGTGGTGACTAGCATCAGGAACCAATGGGTGGGATTGCAGAAGGGAGGATGGTGGCGAGTTTACTCAGTTGGCGGGGCACTGGGAGTTTTAAAATGTTTCTCAGTGGTCTAGGCAAATCTCGGAACTTTACAACAACGACCTTTCGTATCTTGAAAACTTTTCGTATGTAGAGCAGTAAAATTTTTCGCATTTGCTTTCGTATCTCGAGTTTTTCGTAAGTAGAGCCTTTCGTATCTCGAGGTACTACTGTATATATATATATATATATATATATATATATATATATATATATATATATATATATATATATATATATATATATATATATATTGTGATGAAGTGATAAAGTATCTGGTTTCTACACTTACCAATCATTAAATAGTTACCTCACCACAGCCAGACACCTGAACCTTCATCACAGGTAAAAAGCGACTGAATACTCTAAAGGCAACAGTGATCCCTTAAACCACTTGCCAGTATTGCAGAATATCAGACTAAGTTCATTAAAACAGGTGTGACGTAATCTTATATGTAATTAATTAAATTGATCAAAGGGCATCACTCCATCAACTTTCAAAGTCTAAGTATTTCCTGATTTCATAAATCTAAGTACTTTTCCCAGGTTCTAACTCACCTTCAAGTAAATTGAAGGTAAACAGCTCAATTACCACTCTATATTTCTACCTAAACAAAATTAAATAATATACTGGTATAAAAAACGTTTTATAAATTTAAATACAAAAATTTATTATTACATTCAAAATTTATAAGTGAAACTCACAATCTCAGGGAAATTTACTGTTACTTGAAAACAACACAAAGTTTAATTAATTCTTGAATTAATTATTATGTAAAATTAAATCAAAATAAAATCAAGAAAATTAATTAATTCAATTGAAATTCAAAAGTGTTAGGTAATAACTAAAATTTGGAAATTAATTCACAAGTGCTAAACAACAATAAAACTTGAAAAGAATTCTAAGTAAATCCAAATTAATTCACAAGTGTTAAATTCAATTAAATATGCAACGATTAATTAATGAAAACAATTAAGTTAATCAAATTGTGAATGTAAATGAAAACACAGAAAAATGTGGAAAATACCAAAATTCCAAAAAGAAAGCATTAATACAAAATAAAAAAACACTTCAATAAGAAAAATGGACAAATGCACAAAACCTCACTTCAATGAGAAATAAACACAGAGCATAAAAAATTTGATATGTGTAAAAAATAAAATAATTTCACCAAACTAGTGGAAATATGTTTTTAATTTTAGTTGCAACTAAAACAGGTAATAACACTTTACCTTGGTACCAATTACGTTTCTGCTGCAGCTAGCTCCAAAATTCACATGAAAAAACTAATTCACCATGTTCCAAAATAGAAAAAGGGCCGTTACACACTTGTACAATGTTTGTTCAGATTCCACAATAAGCACTAAGTAATACTAAATAAATCTAAGAAATATGAAAATCTAAAATTTACGAGTGACCAATCACTTAGTATAAAGTCTTTACATTAATGTGAAATAAAAAAATCTCTCTCGTGTGGAGAGAGAGAGAGGAGATAATGACGCCACGGTTTCAAAGCTCAGAATGAACTCTTCTCTCTTTGTAAGGTAAAATGGTCAGTGTATCTCGCACCAAAATGGTTGGGGTGCAATTTTGGGAACGAGAGACAGCTAATATCGTGAAAATTCTCTCTCAAAACAATAAGCAGAGAGAAAGGGAGATTACAATCATAAACATGATTTAAAACAATAAAAGTCTTTTAAAGTAAAAGATATGATTATAAAATCTTCTTGAATGAAATTAAGTTTCATTTCCTTGAGTGACGTCACAAACTGTCTACTTCTAAATTTAAGCTACTTACGAGTCAACAAATTCTCTTTGACAAATCGAGAGATATAAGAGTAAATTAATAGTAATATTAGATAGTTTTCAATACAAAAACATCTCTAAAAACTTATATGAAATGAAAGGCATCAGACGTATATGAAACGTTATAGGCTTGCGAAAGATGATGCAATCCTTCCATGTGATTCCTTGACAAAGGCACAAGTGTGAAACCAGAACGAGTATCGCATGTGTAAAGAAAAAAAAAAAAAAAAAAATTGGAACCACGCGGCCTCAAGTGGTGACAGCTATCTTCCAGCTTCGAACAAACACTGCTAATCTTCTTTCTTCTCACATTCTACGTTATTCTTAACTTTTGAATTGTGTTATGCAAAATCTGAACATACATTATGAGAACGTACTAACTAAGCAAAATAAGGAATCTGAAAATATTGCAAACAATTTTACAACACTTCAAACAGTTAAAGAGAGGATGACACACATTATGAAAGCAACAGCATATTAAAACACTATTCTAACGTTGCAACCATATATTTCGAGCACTTCCTTCTGTGCTCCTGATCACTGGTAAAATATGGACATAGGATGTCTTACAAGAGTATATATCCAAAAACATATGTAGGTGTGGCAGTAAGTCTCTGTTGGTGACCCAGGAAGGTTGGAAATTAATTCCCTGGTGATTTCTGGCCTCGTTAACTCCCGGCTGGCGACTCGTTCCGGTGGTTGGATGTTCTTGGTCACCTGCTTGATGAGCGGCCTAGATTAGTTCGTCGACGTCGTCCGATTTCCAATGTCCTCCTGACAGTTTCATATTGTTGGTCTGATTGATGATAGCAGATTCCAGCATTTTCCTTTTGTACGGACAGCTACTTTTGAAAATCAGTTCTGCCCCATTCCAGTTAATAGTATGGCCTTTGTCCCTAATATGTAGAAAAATCTCCGAGTTCCCTAATGCATATCACACTGATCTTCTCTGTTCTGCTAATCTTTGCGAGATGGATCTACCGGTTTCCCCAACGTAAATCTCGGTACAATTGCTACACGGTATCTTGTAAACTCCGGCTTCTTCTCCTCTTTTATTTAGGTATACGTTAATGAGCGAATTCCCTAAGGTGTTCCGTGGCTTTTTGGAAGTTTTGATTGTATGGAATTTTTATTTTATTGCCGAAGTATATTTGTCTATTGTGAGTGGGACCTCTGTAGTATATTGTATTCGCTTTATTTATAGCCTTCTCGATAATGTATGGTGGGTAAAGCAGTTGCATTAGGTGTTGGCGGATCGTGTTGAATTCTTTATCTACGTACCCATTTAAACATATTCTAAGCCCCTCGGGGAATAGGTTGCACCCGACCATGATCTTTACGGATACTTAGAAAATGAATATATAAAACAGCGAAAGTGGATTTCCTGCATACTGTAAACGAATATCTATTCTGCTCTCTAAGAACGGCAATTTCCCGTCCTTTTCCCATTCTGTTTTAAATTTTATAGTAGGAACCAGCAAATTTAGTTGATTGAAAAATTCATTCAAATCTCCCCAGCTATCATCCCAGTAAGTAAAAATATCATCTACGTATCTAAGCCAGACCATATTGCGGGGTTTGATAGAGGACAAAATTTCTGTTTCGAAAAATTTCATGTATAGGTTTGCTAGAAGGGGGGATAGGGGACTGCCCATGGTACAACCAAATTTTGTTTATGAAAATTACCATTGAAAGAGAACACGTTGCTTGTTACACAGAGGTTGATTAGTTTTAGTGGTTTGTCAATACCAAGAGGAAAATGTTCTTCATATGGTTGTAACTTCCTCTTTAGAAAGGACAACACGTCGGCGATCGGGACTTTGGTAAATAATGATTCGACGTCAAGGCTGAGTAAATTTGATGTTATTTGTTGGGATATTTAAACTGTTAAATTTTTGTATAAAATTCTCTGCATGTTTAATTAACGTGGGAGGATGAGAATGTTCCTAGAAAGGGTGATAACAGTTATGTAAGCCATTTTGATATTTTATACATGAAAGAGCCCCTGCTAGATATTACATTATATATATATATATATATATATATATATATATATATATATATATATATATATATATATATATATATATATATATACATGTATCAACAGGTATTCTCTCTCTCTCCCCCGCTAACGACACTTCAGAATAATAAAGCATGTCAGAAAAATATATAGATGTTTACAACATTTCTTTAAAAAAGTAAACTTTAAATAGCTTCAAAAAGTTATGGCGAGAAATATAGTATATACGATTTGCAATATTTCGTAAGTAAAATCAAACATTCCAGACAATTGAAGATAAAAAGACATTTTACGCAATAAAACAAAAAAATCCTAAAAAATGTTAGAAGAAAAATGAAATTTTATTTAAAGGAACATAAAGAGCTCTACGAGTATATGTAATTACAATAACTACTCCTGTACTGAATGAAAAAATGAATAGAAATTTATCCATGCAAGGTATACAAATTTACCTGAACAGACTGCCGAACTGCTCCCACGCAGAGAAAACAAGGAACTGCCGAGCCTTTCAAACACTTTACGGACAGGCCGCCATGAGTAATTGTGACTAGCAAATGATGCAGTGAAACTGGCAAACGATCGATCAAATTCTGATTTCAGAGATTGCAGTCAAGGGCACTAAGTGGCTTTGGATGTTGCGAGACCATTTTGCAATTTAGTTTTTCCGAGAGATCAGCGTTTTCCATTCAGATGCCGAACTGGGCTTGCATAGTAGGGTCCAGAGGGATGTCAAAATTAGTCTTCTTTTGAAGGGGTTTAGTACAAGAAGGTAGAGATTTGAGTGTTCAGCTCAGATGCCGAACTGGTCATGAATACTGAGGTCTAGTGAGATGGCAAAATTAGGCTGCTCTGAGCAGGATTAAGCACACAGAATTAGAAACTGCTAACAAGCGTGAAGTCCAGACTTTGGCCAGGCAGCATGACGCTCACAAACACCTCACCTAACAATCACTGTGGACCCAAACATTGACAGAAAAGTGACTCCAGGTTATGTCTCACTATGTCCAATTGAGGGCTTTTGGTTAGGCTAGAGTTGTTAAGTCTAATCATTCCTGAGGTACTATCGAAGTTGACTCTCTGCGATCGAGAGTAACCAGCTTCTGCGGATTGTTAATTATTGTATGTTTTAAGTAACATAAAAGTGACTCGAGGTTAAAGTCTCTTGATGTCCAAATGAGGGTCTCTCGTTGGCTTTGAGTTGTAAGTATATTCATTCCCGGGGCCCTTTTGAAGTTGACTTTCTGAGATCTTGATTGACCGCTTCTGTTTAGAATGACATTTTTATGTTTTAAGTAGCATTTAGGATAGGAGAGGGTAAAGTTGCAGAACTATGTAGTACAAATAGTTTGGTCTATGAATTGGTATAAAGAAGATTAACATTTACAAAGATTATATTGCAAAATTAATGAGGAAAACATCTATTGCACAAGGTGAAACTAATTTGGTCCATAAGCCTCGCATCGTTTGGCTAGACAGGTAACATTTCCTGATTGCAGAACGGAGGTGTTTTGGTGTTTTAGATTATTTTAATAAAGGCTAGAGGGAACTGCATTGGGTGATTCATAGGCTATGTACACACAGCTTGACCTTACTTGGCTATAAAAAAGTAAAAAAAAAATCTGGTTTCATCTCATGTTGAACAGTCGAAGAGGAAGTAATGTACCACGATAGTGAATAAAAAAGATATCAATATTAATATCTCTCTCTCTCTCTCATCTCTGCTCTCTCTCTCTCTCTCTCTCTCGTCTCTCTCTCTGACGGCACAAAACGCGAAAAATGAATTTACTTAAATTATTATTATTATTATTATTATTATTTATTATTATTATTATTATTATTAACGGTAATCAACTAAGTGGGGAACACCGTTCAGGAGCTCCAGTGACTGTTTTATCTTTTGTATACTTAGTACATTTTATTAATTGTGGATTTTTATTGCGGAACAGTTTATTGCGATATTTCGAATTTCTTATCATCATCATCATTATTATTATTATTATTATTATTATTATTATTATTATTATTATTATTAAACCCCTTGCTTTGATGAGTCTGCCCTCTCATCTGTGCCTAATTCTCTCGGTGCGTTAATTCAGTTCTGCGTTTCTTGTTTACGTACAACAAAATGGGCTCCATACTTTCAATATGAGATGAGATCCACAATCCACATGAACGAGGAACTGGAAAGCGAAAAGCTTCGAAAGCCGTCATTTTTTTTTTTCTTTTCTTTCGACCCGCACAACCAACAACCTATCAAGCCATATTTGACTTTTCAGGTTACTCAGTCCTGGGATGAGATCGTGAACATCCAATTTGAGAACTCTGACTCAACGTTTGTTGCCCATGAAATATTTAAAACCACTCTTTACGACGGTTTAAGTCTTCGGTTAGAAGTTTATACTCTGTGTTTTTTTTTTTTTTTTTTTTTTTCATCTGTCCATCGGGCTGTAAATAATCCTATTTCGAATATTAACGGTGTAATTCGCATACTGAAATTATTATAACACTTTTCAGTTGCAAATGTACACCAAGATATCCTTTTATTTACCTAAAACTTACATATAGCGTAACTATTTTAAATTCGGGACGCAGTGTTACCATGCGCGACCACCACTGGCCGATGAACAGATGGAATAAAAAAAAAAAGAGCATAGTCATTTAACAACCTTTCTGCGAAGAATGAAGGCGTAAACAGTATGATCTTCAAATCCCAAACTACTCCACCTACCTTTGAGGTCTGAAGTCGACTCTTCTCCGAAGAAATCTGGTTTGTAAACAATGAAGCTCTCTCCCAGAAGACGTCAGAGCCTTTGATGTAATATTGAGCCCAGCGCTTCTCTGGAAACGAAGGAGACGCGTGGAGAGGCTTTGATAACTCATTTGATGGGTTTGCTTTCAGATTTTTTTTTTTTTTTTTGTCAGCAGTTTCGGTAAGCAGTAATTAGGGTGGCGCACTTCTCTGCATTTCAAACTCCTAAGTCGTGTTTTTTTTTCTTCTTTTTTTTTTCTTTTTTTTAATAACTTCTTAAATAGTAGTCAGATCAGTATGAAGATTTTTGCAGAGGCCGTTATTCACCCTTTGACCGTAGCTTTTCGTTAGCATAGTGCATTATAAAAAGTAAACACTTAGGGCAATTTGTTCTTGAAAATGAGGTGAAATTCCAATAAACGATGATTGAAATCCGGAGCGAGTCACTATTAAG
>NC_061101.1:58756849-58768679 GCF_015104395.2 Macrobrachium nipponense | reverse complement strand
CTTAATAGTGACTCGCTCGGATTTCAATAATCGTTATTGGAATTTCACCTCATTTTCAAGAACAAATTGCCCTAAGTGTTTACTTTTTATAATGCACTATGCTAACGAAAACTACGGCAAGGGGTGAATAAGGGTCTGCAAAAATCTCATACTGATCTGACTACTGTTTAAGAAGTTATTAAAAAAAAAGAAAAAAAAGAAGAAAAAAACACGACTTAGGAGTTTGAAATGCAGAGAAGTGCGCCACCCTAATTACTGGCTTAGCGAAACTGCTGAACAAAAAAAATCTGGAAAGCAAACCCATCAAATGAGTTATCAAAGCCTTTCCACGCGTCTCCTTCGTTTCCAGAGAGCGCTGGGCTCAATATTGCATCAAAGGCTCTGACGTCTTCTGGGAGAGAGCTTCATTGTTTACAAACCAGATTTCTTCGGAGAAGAGTCGACTTCAGACCTCAAAGGTAGGTGGAGTAGTTTGGGATTTGAAGATCATACTGTTTACGCCTTCATTCTTCGCGGAAAGGTTGTTAAATGACTATACTCTGTTTTTTTTTTTCCCATCTGTTCATCGGCCAGTGGTGGTCGCGCATGGTAACATTGCATCCCGGAATTTATATAGTTACGCTATATGTAAGTTTTAGGTAAATAAAAGGATATCTTGGTGTACATTTGCAACTGAAAAGTGTTATAATAATTTACAGTATGCGAATTACACCGTTAATATTCGAAATAGGATATTATTTACAGCCCGGATGGACAGATGAAAAAAAAAAACAAAAAAAAAAAAACAGAGTATAGACTTCTAACTGAAGACTTAAACCGTCGTAAAGAGTGGTTTTAAATATTTCATGGGCAACGAACGTTGAGTCAGAGTTCTCAAATTGGATGTTCACGATCTCATCCCAGGACTGAGTAACCTGAAAAGTAAAATATGACTTGATAGGCTGTTGGTCGCGTGGAAGAAAGAAAAAAAAATGACGACTTTCGAAGCTTTTCGCTTTCCAATTCCTCGTTCATGTGGATTGTGGATCTCATCTCATATCGAAAGATGGAGCCAATTTTGTTACGTAAACAAGAAACGCAGAACAGAACTAGCGAAACCCGAGAGAATTAGGCACAGATGAGAGGGCAGACTCATCAAAGCAAGGGGTTTAATAATAAATAATAATAATAATAATAATAATAATAATAATAATAATAATAATATGTATTTTGGTAGAAGACCCTCTTTTAGGCAAATACTGTTAAAAAGAATGGCAGAATTAAGCGAGTTGATTTTATATATTGTTTTTTCTATTTTCCTTACAATTCGCTTCTCAGGCTCAGCGATGTTTCTGAGTAACTGACCAATATTCATATTGGGAATTTTCAAAAATCATAAATGCTGAAGGTAATCTTTTATTGGAACAGGATATCAGGTCCAGGTCAAGCAGGGGTCGTCGTCAGTGCTGGTATTATTCCGTAGGCGTAGTTCAGTTCGGGGCGGGTCGTTCGTCTTCGGTTTAAGGGCTGGTATAGCTGGTATATCTGGTATTACGTAACGTTTCGACCTTCTCGCAGGTCCATCCTCGGACGAGTCGTTTGAAGAGACTGTAGCAAGAAAGTCTGTGGGGCGGTATTTTATAGCGGCTCGACCTAGAGTTGCATTCTCATTGGTCGGGCCGGTCTAGGACGAAGTCGTGGATCTCGCCTTGAAGGTCTCGGGGATTCCCTCGTGCGAGGGCCACAGTAGTGTGCCTGGGGATGAACGACAGGAATTCCGTCTGTAGCAGGAATCCTGTCATCCCGTGGGGGCTCCTGATTATCTGGTATTGTCGGGGGGTCGTTTCGCTGCTCTCCGGGCGGCGGTGGGAAGGAGAAAAACGTTCTTGGGTGATGTTAAGATTTGGTTTCTCCTTGCCTATATGGAGGCTTCTAGGAGGCGCAGACGTCGGGGATCTGTTGCCTGGTCTATTATTTCGATATTAGGAATAATATCATTTCTCTTTATCCGTTTGTTATGAGCAGTCCTGGCGTGGTTGAAGATGGCTCCTTCTTGAGCGTGGCAGGAGATTCGTTTGGAGAAACGCATGGAGGTCATACCGACGTATTGTCCGAGGCATCCTCGGACGGGCATGTGTAACGGTAGACCACACTCGTCTTCTTCAAGGGATCCTGCAGGGGCGCCGAAGGGTTGTTTCTCATCACCAGGCTGCTCGTCTTCTTCGTTTTATAATAGATAAATTAACTTAATATTTTTGTCTAGGGTCGGCGGGGCTGACGTTTTCGTCCACGACCACAGCTGCCTCACGTTCACGATTGAACATTGCAAAGACCGCCGCCTCCCCTTCCTTGACGTTCTTGTCGAACAGCACAGCAAGATTCAGAATTCAGCACGAAGGTGTACACGAAGCCGACGAACCTGGGTATGTGCATGAACGGTGAGAGCGAGTGCCCTGAGAGGTATAAGCCGCTCCACCATCAGCGCCTTCGTCAGGAGGGCCCTCTCACACTGCTCCTCCTGGAATGACACACACAGTGAGTTGGAGCGCGCCGCCCAGGTCCTCGTCGACAACGGACACACCAATCGTGCTGTTGATGAATCTATAAGGAAAAATATGGAAGCCTGGTACCACCAGGAACCCCGTCCCGATGTTGCAGAGCCCATCAAACTGTTCTACAAGGGACACTTCCACCCGGAGGTACAAGGAGGAAACCAATAAAAGCCCTCAAAAGATCATCGACGAAAAACGTCAGCCCCTCCCCGGCCGACCCAGACAAAAATATTAAGTTTAATTATCTATTATAAAACGAAGAAGAAACAGCAGCCTGGTGATGAGAAAACAACCCTTCGGCGCCCCTGCAGGATCCCTTGAAGAAGACGAGTGTGGTCTACCGTTACACATGCCCCGTCCGAGGATGCCTCGGCAAATACGTCGGTATGACCTCCATGCGTTTCTCCAAACGAATCTCCTGCCACGCTCAAGAAGGAGCCATCTTCAACCACGCCAGGACTGCTCATAACAACGGATAAAGAGAAATGATATTATTCCTAATATCGAAATAATAGACCAGGCAACAGATCCCCGAGCGTCTGCGCCTCCTAGAAGCCCTCCATATAGGCAAGGAGAAACCAAATCTTAACATCACCCAAGAAACGTTTCTCCTTCCCACCGCCGCCGGAGAGCAGCGAACGACCCCCGACAATACCAGATAATTCCAGGAGCCCCCACGGGATGACAGGATTCCTGCTACGGACGGAATTCCTGTCGTTCATCCCCAGGCACACTACTGGGGGGGGCCCTCGCACGAGGGAATCCCCGAGACCTTCAAGGCGAGATCCACGACTTCGTCCTAGACCGGCCCGACCAATGAGGAATGCAACTCTAGGTCCGAGCCGCTATAATACCGCCCCACAGACTTTCTTGCTACAGTCTCTTCAAACGACTCGTCCGAGGATGACCTGCGAGAAGGTCGAAACGTTACGTAATACCAGATATACCAGTTATACCAGCCCTTAAAACCGAAGACGAACCCGGCCCCGAACTGAACTACGCCTACGGAATAATACCAGCACTGACGACGACCCCTGCTTGACCTGGACCTGATATCCTGTTCCAATAAAAGAGGTTACCTTCAGCATTTATGATTTTTGAAAATTCCCAATATGAATATTGGTCAGTTTTACTCAGAAACATCGCTGAGCCTGAGAAGCGAATTGTAAGGAAAATAGAAAAAAAAACAATATATAAAATCAACTCGCTTAATTCTGCCATTCTTTTTAACAGAATAATAATAATAATAATAATAATAATAATAATAATAATAATAATAATAATAATAATAATAATAATAATAAATTCGAATATCACAATAAACTGTTCCGTAATAAAAATCCACAATTAATAAAATGTACTAATATACAAAAGATAAAACAGTCACTGGAGCTCCTGAACGGTGTCCCCACTTAGTGATTACGTTAAAATAATAATAATAATAATAATAATGTGATGGACTCCTAAGGAGGCAGGATGCAAACCGAACCCCACACTATGAATACCACCCAGTCGAATTGGAGGACTGTGATAGAAAAAAAAAAAATAGTAATAATAGTAAATTCCATTTTCGCGTTCTATTATGTCACTCAGACTATATATATATCTATGCACATATTTCACCTTAGACACCGTAAGGGGGGAGTTGTGCCGTCAGAGAAAGAGAGAGAGAGAGTGCGTGTCAGTCAATTTTTTCATTCACCATCCGTGAATCAATTCTAAGAGAGAGAGAGTGTGTGTGTAATTTCCAATTTTTTCAATCGCCATCTGTGATTCAATTCTAAGAGAGAGAGAGAGAGATATATTAATATCGATATCTTTTTTATTCACTATCTGTGGTACATTACTTCCTCTTCGATTGTTCAACATAAGATGAAACCAGATTAAAAAAAATTTTTTTTTTATAGCCAGGTAAGGTCAAGCTGTGTGTACATAGCCTATGAATCACCCAATGCAATTCCCTCTAGCCTTTATTAAAATAATCTAAAATACCAAAATACCTCCGTTCTGCAAACGATGCGAAGCTTATGGACCAAATTAGTTTCACCTTGTGCAATAGATGTTTTCCTCATTAACCTTGCAATATAATCTTTGTAAATGTTAATCTTCTTTATACCAATTCATAGACCAAACTATTTGTACTACATAGTTCTGCAACTTTACCCTCTCCTATCCTAAATGCTACTTAAAACATATAATGTCATTCTAAAACATATAATGTCATTCTAAACAGAAGCTGGTTAATCAAGATCTCAGAAAGTCAACTTCAAAAGGGCCCCAGGAATGATTATACTTACAACTCAAAGCCAACGAGAGACCCTCATTTGGACATCAAGAGACTTTAACCTCGAGTCACTTTTATGTTACTTAAAACATACAATAATTAACAATCCGCAGAAGCTGGTTACTCTCGATCGCAGAGAGTCAACTTCGATAGTACCTCAGGAATGATTAGACTTAACAACTCTAGCCTAACCAAAAACCAAAGACAATAAACGAAAGATGGGAAACTGACTATTTATACCATTAAAAAAAACGTCATCCAACCGTCAGGATGGCGCGCCATCTATTGATTATGCCCTCAACTAAAACTCGGCTGTGGCGTAGCGCGGCTTTTTTAAATGTTAAAAATTTATTCTTATGCTCCAATAAACTTCTCTTTATAAATTATTGAATACTAAATCGATTAATATTGCTTGTTCAACATGATTATAGGGCTCTATCATAGCTTATGACTTATATATTAGGCATTTCTGAATCATTAAATAAAATCCTTCAGTTAATGTAACATTAATTGCTAAGTATCTTTATCTAAAATTGAGAGGGCAGTTAGAATGAAACAAACTTATTCTCATATTATCTTATTATATTTCACCAATATAGTATACAGTAATTATTTTCCTTTTTTGGGCTTGTGCTTATGATTGTATACTGTACATACCTAAGCAACTGTACACAAATGTTCTTGCAAAGACATAAACAAAGTAAAAGAAATGGCACATGCTTCATTTGCATGCAATAGTCATACAAGTCATGCAAACAAAACATGCATATATCAGAATTTAAATAGCAAACAAAGCATGGGATGATCAAAACCAATAATATGAAATCAAAATGAAAAAGCAGACTTAACTTGCATGCTGATTAGGCAAAAGTTAAGCAATATTTGTTAATAAAACTAAAAAAAGTACAACAACAAAGTAGTAAAAGTAAGGTACCCTTTTATAACAAATGCAATGCTGTATTTTACAGAATACTGTATAAGCAAAAATCTAGGTTTAACTTAATTTCCATAAAAAAGCAAATAAAAATTGAAATCACAAAATCAAATAGGAAACAAACCTATTTATAACAATTTATTAAAATCTCATAGCCCAATTGTGGGAGTTCTCAAAAAATGCATATTCAATTGGCACCCTTTTATGAAGGTAATGTAAACAACACTTCTGCCTGGTATTTTCTAGTAAATGCCATTTCTGCAAGAAGCATGCACATTCTAAAAAAAATTTGAAACAATTATTCTAATTGACTTGAACCATGTTTCTTTTGCATCATGTACAGTACAAGCAAATATCATAGGTTTTCACAACTTGTTTTGCCAATTTATTACTACTGTATTACTGCGTACATTTGCTGCCAATGGTAAATTTACTTTGGAAATACTATGTGGGGTGTTGGTACCAATTACAAGATTTCATTAAAAAAAATTGAACAATTATGAGCATATAATGCAGAAACTTAGATGAAACGGTAAGAAATGGATCTTGTGGGAGCAGATATGCTGGTTTGCATGTAATTTTCTTTATTTTGAATGCTTTTATCCATACATATAGGGAAAATTCAATCATAGATTAAAAGGTTAGTGAACTTGCAAATTAAGTAAGTCACTCTAACTTAACTAACTACTTTATGCTCTCCCATATGAATGCTCCCACAAGATACATCCTTCCTGTGGAACAACAACTTTGGTTCGCTAAATAGTTGCTTATTAATGAAAAAATTAAGGTAAACATTTATAACTACAACCCAATGGTAAGCTGCTGAGAATATAACATAAACTACAGATATATACAGTATATCAAAGTTACTGTGAGAAGCCTATCTGGAAAAGGCATGGAGACCCAATATTCACGAATTGTATGACAGTGATAGGAATTGGTATGTTTATTTCATATTTCTAGAGATTTTCAAGATATGCAAATATAACTTTAAGGTATTTATTTGAAATACAATTGACAAGAATGACAAGAAAATATAGTTTTTCTAGTTGATTTTGATATTGTTTTGCAAGATAGCTTCATTTCCATTGCAAATTACTGTTGACTTGGTTAGGTAACTGTTGGCATGTTTATGGTACCGCTGATATGGTTAGGTTTACTGTTGACATGATAGGCTACTGATGTACATTACCAGGAAGGTTAGGTTGGTTGTTGGGGTTTCAAATGGCAAATATTTTTTCTAGTCGAAAATCACATGTAAATATATTTTCTTTCCGCTTAGAGGCGTCCACCGTATTATAAATATTTTCCAATATTTATTTCGGAATAACACTGCACCGACATTCAATTTTGCTTTGGTCTATTTTATTTCTTCATTTTCTCTAAAAGTCATCATGTACTTTGTAACAGATGTAATGATTTTATTACCTTTCTTTATTCTGAGGAAAAGCATGAAAAAATCAGATGGGGAAAATCATTTTCGTCCTATTGCAAACCACACACGGTGATGATGGCTACGCCCACTCATGATTGAAATTGAATGCCCGCTTTGTGAAAGTAAACAAACAGACGATGTAGGCAGGTGAAATGCTACCGCCATCTTCATTTCATGCCAGGAACTAAATTGTATGCGGCCGATGCGGCTGTGGCTTGAGCTTCCCATCTTTCGTGTATTGTCTTTGACCGAAAAACCCTCAATTGGACATAGTGAGACATAACCTGGAGTCACTTTTCTGTCAATGTTTTGGTCACCACAGTGATTGTTAGGTGGGGTGTTTGTGATCCGTCATGGCTGCCTGGAAAAGTCTGGACTTCACGCTTGTTAGCAGTTTCTAATTCTGTGTGCTTAATCCTGCTCAGAGCCAGGCAACTAATTTTGCCCATCTTACCCTAAGAAACGAAGTATTCAATGACCAGTTCGGCATCTGAGCTGAAACACTCAAATTCTTACCCTTCTTGTACTAAACCCTTAAACCCCTTCAAAAGAAGACTAATTTTGACATCCCTCTGGACCCTACTATGCAAGCCCAGTTCGGCATCTGAATGGAAAACGCTGATCTCTCGGAAAAACTTAATTGCAAAATAGTCTTGCAACTTCCAAAGCCACTTAGTACCCTTGACTGTAATCTCTGAAATCAGAATTTGATCGATCGATTGCCAGTTTCACCGCATCATTTGCTAGTCACAACTACTCATGGCGGCCTGTCCATAAAATGTTTGAAAGGCTCGGCAGTTCCTTGTTTTCTCAGCTTGGGAGCAGTTCGACAGTCTGTTCAGGTAAATTTGTATAACCTTGCATGGATAAATTTCTATTCATTTTTCATTCAGTGCAGGAGTAGTTATTGCAATTACATATACTCGTAGAGCTCTTTATGTCTTAAATAAAATTTCATTTTTCTTATACATTTTTTAGGATTTTTGTTTTTGTTTTATTGCGTAAAATGTCTTTTTATCTTCAATTGTCTGGAATGTTTGATTTTTCTTACGAAATATTGCAAATCGTATATACTATATTTCTCGCCATACCTTTTGAAGCCGAAATAAATTTCTTGGTAGATAGTTTTACTAAACTGTGTTACCAAAGTTTTTTATACTACAGTCTCTATCTAAAGCTAGATCGATGTTCTACGCCCCTCATGATATAACTGAAAAGGCAGATTTTAAGGCATCTCTTGCTCTTCCGTTATAATAGAGAAACTTAATAAATTTTCTAGGCAGCTTAAAGGAAAAAGAACGGCTTCAACGTAGTTTTTCAGTACAACAGTACAATCAAGAAGAAACTCCATTAAAAATACCGGGTAATAGAGAGAATGTAGGAGTATATGTAATACCTTGTAGTGATTGCAATGAATGTTACGTGGGAGAAAGCGGACGTTCCATTGATAAGAGAAGGGAAGAACACGTTGCTGCTTGCAGAAGGGGAAGTTCATACAGTGCAATTGCGCAACATACATGGGAGAAAAACCACGCAATAAATTTTAAAGGTACCAAGGTTGTTGTTTTTGCATGTAAACGACCGGACTTTGAGACGAGTAGTAGAAGGGGCGTTAATTTCATTAAACGAGACCTTTGCAGGAAATACTGGCATTACAGAAAATACAGCTATTTGTGAAGAGATATGTAGGAAAGGGAAAATTTCAAACTTTAGAAATATATGTGCCAATGATGATGCTGCTTCCTCTCCTGTTTACTCCACTCAGGTCATTTCTCCAACAAACCACCCAACCACCATAGAACAAGCAGTTGACAATAGAAACATTCCCCCACGAAGATCAAGACGAATTCTGGAAAGAACGAGGGCTCAACCGCCTGATCATTCATAATATGAACTAGCTTGTTACCTAACCGTTGTTTTTTCAAATGTTTGTGCTCTTACTTGTTAGTTCCTTGAGGTGACATATCACACTTTAGTGAACAAGACCACAGTAGATGGTCGAAAGCTTTAATCCTATACAAGAAATATATATTTTAACTACAAGAGGAATTTACTTCATTGTGGATTGTATCCCCATATAATATATATATATATATATATATATATATATATATATAATTATATATATTATTATATATATATATATTATATATTCTAGATATATATATATATATATATATATATATATTATATATATATATATATATAATATATATATATATGCATATATATTTAAACCACTACCAGTTCTTTCACAACACAAAACGCAAATAATAAAAAAAAACAGCAAAGCTGTTGATCACAGTCGAAGTTGGCCATTTGACTCGGGCAATTATGTAATGACCCAGTGCAGTAACTCGAATGGCCTATTAAATCGGAATGGGCCAGTATTGCATTTCCAAAGTGACACCACTAATGCCATCTTTTGTTTTGTTTTTAATTTTTTTTATTAATGTGCACGTCTCGCAATCGAAGAAAGAATGTATAGTTCTTCTCAAGAGAGCAATTCAGAATGTTGATAAATAAATATGAATTGAAGTTTAAGTCTAGTGACTATAACTATCTAATTGTCAAAAACAGTTTGGAAAGGTTATGCAATGATGTTCATTTGGTTTTACAGCCCAACGATCTCTCTCTCTCTCTCTCTCTCTCTCTCTCTCTCCTCTCCATTTCACCAGCTGATTCATTTGCAACTTTCAAAATTCCCTTTGATATCTAATCCCCGTCCTCTGCCCAGTTCATCTTTATGTGATGTTCCACTTCCGCGTTCGAACTCGATGAAAGACCGTTAGTGAATCCCTAAAAACCGTCAGTTCACCTCATGCGGTGCACTGCAAGCATTCCTTAAGGTTTTCTGCAACGTCCCTTCGGCCCATAACCACAACCTCTTTCATTTACTGGACCTCCGTTCTTATTCCCTCTATTCCGTCTTGTTTCACAGTGCAAATGTTTTGAGGTTTTCCTCCTGTTACACCTTTCAAACCTTCTTAACCGCCAGTTTCCGTTTCAGCGCTGAATGACCTCATGGGTCCCAGTGCTTGGCCTCTGACCTGAATTCTATATTCAGCTCAATTCAATGCTCTTGAATTAGACTTCGAATGTAAAGCAAATTAAATTCTGACCCCAGCAGGTTGCATGTCAGGTGAATAGTCAGCTTCTGACAAATAGTTTTTGGTGGGAAATACCTTTCGTCCGACTATCGTGAGTCGATAGTTTTATGGATGTTAGTTTTTTATAAGATTTTTTCAGAGTTTGGACTTTCAGAGTTAATATACGATATTTTATGCTGCGGTATTGCGTCGGATTTAGGACTTTTTTTATATATTAGTTGGTTTGTAGTAAGTTTTTTTACTACATGTATGGTATATATGTGTCGCTTTATGTGTTAACATATAACCGTATATATATATGTATATAAAAAAATAAATTATGATTTAATATATATATATATATATATATATATATATATCTATCTATATATATATATATATATATATATATATATATATATATATATATAGAGATATATAGATCTATATATATGTTATATATATATATATATATATATATATATATATATATATATATATATATATATATATATGTATATATATACATATATATTTATATATATATTTTGTCAAAAGCAGGGTAGTTTTATGAACTCAAAGAACAACATAAACAGGGAACTGCAGCGGAGTTGCCGCTGTCTGCCAGCTCTAGTCTCCCTCTGTAACGGAATTATCTGAAACCGAATTAATCTTAATTATGGCTGGCTGGCGAAATCGATGTGGACACGCACATCTGTATATAGTATACATTAGAGTTGCACTCTCTCTCTCTCTCTCTCTCTCTCTCTCTCTCTCTCTCTCTCTCTCTCTGGGAACTTAGATACTAAGGCAGGTTTCAAACTCTTGCCCCTTTCACC
The DNA here is from genome assembly GCF_015104395.2 of Macrobrachium nipponense. Classification (NCBI taxonomy): domain Eukaryota; kingdom Metazoa; phylum Arthropoda; class Malacostraca; order Decapoda; family Palaemonidae; genus Macrobrachium; species Macrobrachium nipponense. Next base: position 58,757,567 of record NC_061101.1, on the reverse strand, counting down.
ATTCCATTTGTTACTTATGTGGTAAATATACTCTACAAGTTTTTCATGTACTCGATCCAATAGTAAGTTATTATTGAAAATGCTTTTCAGTCACAACAGTAATATCTCAATAAAAGGGACAGTTACCACAGTAATACCTGGTTAAATATGACAGTCACCACAGTAATAACTGGTTAAATGTGACAGTCACCACTGTAATTCCTTGGAAAATTGGACAGTCACTTCAGTATTACCTGCATAAAAGGGACAGACAGAACAGTTATACCTGGATTTAAGGGACAGTTACCACAGTATTACCTGGATAAAAAATAGTCACTAGAGTAATACCTGGATAAAAGGGATAGTCACCACACAGTAATACCTGGATAAGTAATACCTGGATAAAAGTGGACAATCACCACAGTAATACCTGGATAAAAAGGATAGGACAGCAGAGTAATACCTGGATCAAAAGGGACAGTCACCAGAGCAATACCAGGATAAAAGGGCAGTCCAGATTAACACCTGGATAAAATGGGACAATCACCACATCATTAGCTTGATAAAGAGACATCACCAGAGTAATATCTGGATATAAGGGACAGTTACCAGAGTAATACCTGGATAGAAGGGACAGTCACCACAATAGCACCTGAATAAAAGGACAGTCACCAGAGTAATACCTAGATAAGAGGACAGACACCAGAGTAAAACCTGGAATAATAGTGACAATCACACA
>NC_061101.1:58736849-58751849 GCF_015104395.2 Macrobrachium nipponense | reverse complement strand
ACGTACTGAGAGTAGAAATTGACTTAATTTACTTATAAGGGTTGAAGCCAGCTCTAGAAACAAAAACCGGCGAGTTAGTTACCTTAATTTGCCGCGCAGTGGGGATAACCCTGAACTCGGCGTGAGTGAAGGAGTGTCATCGTTCTCTTGTCTGTGTTGATGAAACCAGTTGTCAACAACGAACAACATTGGGTATTTCTACAGAAGCAATCCGCGGTGGCCTAGACTATGGCAATTGACGTTTTCCTATGTTATTTTACTTACTGAACAAGAATTTAAAGTAATATTTATTCGGACGACTGTAATTAACCCCCAGGGGCCAGTACTAACAACGGCGAAATACATTGGACGTCCCAATCCCTAGTGGATGTCGTATCCGCGGTTACGTTCCTTGCAGTCCGTGCAGAACTATTCTTTAGAACTACTCTGCAAGAAACGTAACCGCGGATACGACATCTACCAGGGATTGGGGCGTCCAATGTATTTCGCCATGTTATGTACTGGCCCCTGGGGGTTAATTACAGTCGTTCCGAATAATATTACTTAAAATTCTTGTTCAGTAGGTAAAACTGCATAGAAAAACCGCAACTGCCATAGTCTGGGCCGCCGCGGATAGGTACCCTAGATCTACCCAACATTGTATACTGGGGGCCAAATGGATCGATTTGCCTCGTCGTGTGTGTGACTGGCTGATTGATATCGGGCAACAGAACAGGGCAATAATTCCAAAACAACTGCGAAACGACGTTGCTTTGTTTGCTTTGTTGTCCTAAGTGTAGACTCGCTACCGTTGTGAACGCTTTTATCTAAGTGAAAATTGTGGATCATATTCGCTTCTAAAGACCTAGAATCGAATGAGAATAGAAGGATTTATCCATTCGGTATTATTGCACCGTAATTTAAGTGGTCTACGGTGCTGGACAGCACAATGAAGGCATGTGAACAGAAGGCTCTAATATTTATATCTCCCGTTCCGTAGTTCCTCAGTTCAAAGTGTCTCATAAACGTGAATAATATAATTACTATCAAGCGCCGAAAAATGGTTATTGCAGTAGCTTTTTATTTCTTTACACCCAAAGGACTTTTACATTTTCTAAAATTGGTCGATACTGCCTAGAACATGCGAGCATAAACACACACACACACACACACACACACGCTCTTTTAGTCCGAGGGTCATCAAGACCTTATAAATCACCCCATGAATGAACAAACTGGCAACACGCGACTGGTTGTACGCATTTTCATTCATCTGCAAAATACCAGCTGGTTTCTTAATAGATTTTTCTCACACGCATCCTGCTGGGATATAAGTTGAAGAATTCGTTTGTAACTGTGGTCGATTTCGAAAGGTCACAGGATATAAAGATCGTCTTTGTGGCTCATGAATTCAAATCTGAGATGTCTATTAAACAATGAGAGAGAGAGAGAGAGAGAGAGAGAGAGAGAGAGAGAGAGAGAGAGAGAGAGAGAGAGAAGTGCCTTGGAACTGCTTGTTTACATTTATAATGATTCATCGTTTTCATTTAAACAGATTTTGTTTCCAAATCAGAGTTTTAAGCTTTTAATATAGAGATTTATATGATTACCACAAGATGACTGTATTTCTTACACGTATAATTCTAATGTGCCAATATTTTGCAAAAATGTTGTACTTGATTGAGTAAATGTTCTTTAGCTATTGTGTTTCAGTTTTAGGTTACTTCATAATTGTAAATGTTTACTATTTTTTTTTTAAATCGAAAATAGTCTTGTCTTCTGTTTAAACACTGCGGAGTTTTTTGGGCGGGGGGGGGGGGGGGTGTGTGGAACAGGCCGGGTATGGTGTGGGGGAGGGTAACTGAAACAGCCACATCAAAGTTTTACTTATGCTTACTCGGAGGAGTAAGCCTACAAAGTACTTTGTTCTTGTTGTTTGTTGTTGCTGTTGTTGTTCTTGTTTGTGTTGCTGGGGGTTATTCCTTGTTCTGGGGAGAAAGGAAACCGACCTGTGGAGAAGCCTAAAAAGGTCTGAAAAATATGTTTGGCGTTGAGTTCAAGATACAGGAATTTTAGGATTGGATATTTATGATAGATTGATTAGAATGAAAAATGTAAAAAAAAAGAAGATAATGTGTATGTTAAACGGAACAGAATAATTATTTCTCATAAAATTTAGCTTATTTATCTTAATTTTCGTTGGTGATACAACGCACCATTTGACTGTAGTTTATCAATGACACCCGTTACCTAAGTGAAAAATATGCGCAAAAAATTTTTCAGGTTAGATATTATTACCGAAATCATTTCCCCAATAGAGAAAAATCCATACTAATTAATTTGACCTAACGTTACCTTTTAAATTGGAAATGGCGAGGAAAAGTTTTTTACTGGCATAAACCTACATCTTTTATTATATAATAATAGTCTTGTCAGAGGTGTATTGGAAAGTGTTAGTCTCTCTCTCTTCTCTCTCTCTCTCTCTCTCTCTCTCTCTCTCTTAATGAATATAAAGCTGGTTTTCTTAGTGATATGTATGTATGATGTGGGTTCAAAAGCAGGAGTCTCTCTCTCTCTCTCTCTCTCTCTGCTCTCTCATCTCTCTCTCTCTCTGCTCTCTCTCTCTCTCGCTCGCTCTCTCATCTACTCTTTCGCTCTCTATCTCTGTCTCTCGCATAATAGGTATCACAAAAACATGGATACAAGAGGCAACAAGAGACTTCGTAGAATAGTACCAGATAAACCTGGATATAAAAATTTGTTCAGAAGATAGATTCAATAAAAAAGGTGGAGGAGTTATGTTATATGTCAGGGAGCACCTCAGTCCAATAGAGTGGTAAAATGACAAAAAGCCATGCAAGAAGTGATTGGAACATGAACAATTAAAACAGTGTAGGGAAGAAGATAACTCTAATACTAGTGTACAGACCTCCCCACAATCACAAATGTCCGATGAGGAGCTGTATGCACTGCTACGACAAGAAATAAGCAGCAAACTGCATAATAATGGGATATTTCAATTCAGGAGTACACTGGGACACGATGACCTCCGCATCGAACGTGGAGGGGAAGAATCTTTTAGCTTTTGTAAAAAATGAATTCCTCCACCAATGGGTAAACAAACCTACTAGAGGAAACAACATACTACTATGAGATTCAGGGTCTCTGTAACACGGTTTTTTGGACTTTGCTCCTTGTCAAAGCATCGGATGTAGCTGAAAGTTGACATATGTATATTTTACAACCACACAAAAATTTTGTCAGCATTATCAATAACCTAAACCCGATAGTTTTAATTTTTATAGAGTAAAAATGATCTAGCCGACGCCATGCCCAATGATTACGAGCCAAGAGTCGAAAAACATTCATTACGAACTAAGCAAGGTAAACAAACACCTTTGACTAAATGTTGCCCCGCCCATCCACCAGACAGAAATTCCATCGGCTCTGAAACCCAAAGACTTTGTGAATGGCGGAACGATACATAAGATGTGGGTGGGGTAAACAGTGCTAGCGTAGTAATACTACTGTGCAGTAGTGCCGCAACAGTATAGCAGTAATATACATGAATTAAACGTTTAGACCAACTGCTGGGATCATTGAGGATCATTTAGCACTTCTTACAACTACTCGAGAAATTAGTTTTTATAGCCAGAAGTTAAATTTTCTAATCCAACAATGCCCATGGTAGCCTTCAGTGTTACCCTGAATTATAACGAGGCGAAAGTGGGTGGAAGCCTCATGAAGTCACCGGCATTCTGACGATAATTATTGGTGAAGGTTTAAAGCCAATATACGGTACCAGCTATTTTTTTTTTTCAGTAAATAGGTAGATAGCCAATAAATAAAAATTGCTTGACATTGGATATAGCAGTTATCAAATCAAGCTTGTCTACTATGTTTTTGGTAATTACCAACTATTCCCTACATCTTGGCAATCTGATTGTGACCTATAAAGTAGACTGTGATTTCTTTGGAAACATATTTTGGGAGTTAGACTAATAATCGAAGTGTTTTTGTATTTATTAACATATTTTGTTGGTTTGTTCATTATGACAATTATCAGTGGAGAGGTTCCAGAGTTTATAAAGGTGTACTGCTTTGCTTGTATTTAAATTTGTATGTCATTGTTGCCAGAGGTTAGCCTTCGTTACGTACAGCCAATCATCCATCGAGAAAGAGGGAAGAAATGTCGTCATAAGTTACGTAACGAGTGCGTTCGAAACCTTTTCTCTGGGTAAGTTGGCCCGTCTTCAAAAAAGGTCACTTTTACATTATAAGTACCAAATTTATTCAACCTACGTAGTGCAGAATACACTCAAAATTTATGTGTTGATATAATATGTATTCTGAATAAGCGTTATATTTTATGAAATGCATAGATAAAAAGTTATTGCGAAAAAAAACCGTGTTACAGAGGCCCTGAATCTCATAGTAGACATCGTCCTATCAACAGAAGATAACCTAGTGTCAGACCTTTCAGCAGGCAAATCTAGGCAAAAGCGACCATAAAATTATTACGTTTCAAATTAATGTTTAACATAAAAAAAGATGAACATATTAATGAGATTAGACTACCGTCGACAAGACCTAAAAAAACTAAAATAATGTTGAAATTTAGAGTACGACGAGAACACAGGCATAGATAAGTACTGGGAAGCCTTTCTAGAGGAATACACAGAAAAAAGCTCTAGATGTATACCATTACAGCAAATAGTAACAGATGGCAACCCTCAGCCCAAGTGGTTCAACAGAGAAATTAAAAATAAAATAAGAGAAAGAGACAGATTGCACAAATCAATGAACCCAACCCAACACCAGAAGAAGCAAGCAGGCATAAAGAACTCTGTAGATTGGTGGACAAATGAGTAAGAAATGCAAAGATAAATGAGGATAAGAATTACATCTGTTTGTAAGGAAAACACAAAAGAATTTTCTGCGCATGTTAATAATAGGAAGCCAATAATAAATAGCTTAGGTCCCCTAAGGGACAAGAGAGGAAACCTGGTGAACTCAGACTTGGAAAAAGCAGAATTATTGAATAAGTTTTTTACTAGTGTTTTCACTAGGTAATATGCCCCCATTTCACAGAAAACGACCAAGAGAAGAGCCGGGCAATTATAGACCAATCTGTCTAACGTCGGTCGTTTGCAAGATTTTTGAGTCCATAATTGCAGATCAAATTGTGGATCACATTGATAGAAACAACTTGTTGTTAAACAGTCAACAAGGTTTCAGACAAAACAGATCATGCCTATCAAACCTATTGGAGTTTTTCATAACATACTTGGTATTTACGACAGTAGTAGAGCAATAGATATACTCTACTTAGATTTCCAAAAGGCTTTTGATAAAGTTCTACACGAGAAACTAAGACAAAAGTTAGAGCTTTAGGAATTGTAGGAGAAATAGGAGACTAGATGGAAGACAGGCTAACTTATAGAAAACAGGGAGTCGTAAAAAATGATGAAGATTCAGAATGTTTTTGATCTACATTAATGACACTGATGTAGGCTTCACCAGCAGGATAGCCAAATTTTCAGATGACACCAAACTAAGTGTGAATGCTGCAGACCCAGATACATTGGAAAGTTTAAAACATGATTTAAAGAAAATAGAGCGGTCAAAAAGATGGCCAATCACTTTTGACTTGGATAAGTGTAAAGTGTTACAAATAGAAACAAACAACCCCCATGCCAACTACATGCTGCTTGGGAATGACACATAAATAGTGTAGAACAAGAAGAGGACCTTGGAGTCATTATTACAAACGACTTAAAATCCACTAAATAGTGCATAAAAGCTGAAAAGAAGGCACAGAAACTAGTGGAATACATAAAGAGGCAGTTTAAATACAGAAACAAGGAAAATGTGCTGCAGCTCTACACATCAATAGTTGGACCTCATCTTGAATATGCAGTACAGTTTTTGTCACCAAGGACGAGTAGAGAGCCTGAACATGTATGGCTTAGAAACACGATAATTGTGAGGACAACTAACATAAACATTCAAAATACTGAAAGGCATAGTAAAAGTAGACAGTAACCTGTTTACGTTAAACGAAAACAATGACAAGAAATAATGGATGGGAACTAGAACTGAAGAGATACAACACATTTCAGTGTGGGAACTTCTTCACATAAAAAATATGTGACATATGGAATAAAATGCCACCAGAAGTTGTAAACAGCAACAGTATGGAAGAGTAAAACCTGCTCCTAACAGAAAAGTGAGCACACGATGTCTCCTCGGATGGACTAACAAGTCTTTGAGATATCCTAATCTTTGTAACTCCTTGTAACTCTATCTCGCTCTCTCTTTTTCGGGCTCTCTCTCTCTCCTCCACCCCCCTTCCCTCTTATCTCGCTCTCTCTCTTTTGGGCTCTCTCTCCTCTCCTCCCCCCCTTCCCTCTCTCTCTCTCCACCCCGCCCTTTCTCTTTCTCTCTATGAACAAAAAATTGTTTCTCACTGATATGCCTAGTACGATTTGAACTCACAAAAAGGAAGGTGTAAACCAAACCACCTTTATACATATGTATGTATTATAGGTCTAAGTACATATATTAATAGATAATAAATTATATCATATATATATATTTATAGATATATACATTATATATAATATATAAATATATATTTTATAAAAATATATATATATATATATATATATATATATATATATATATATATATATATATATATATAGTATTATATATATATATATTATATAACACGCATGCTTTTGCAATGGGAGACCATTTGAAAACCAAACCACAATAATGAACTTTTGCTCTTTCCTCATCGACCGAGCTAATGATAATGACCGGTTACTTACCGATATTGCTCAGTAAAACGAGATTCTCTGCGGGTATATGAAAGCAACTACAATGATATAAAGTAATTGTTTCTTTAATTAATGACACGAAGACCGCGAGATTCCTGTAGCGTTGTGAGTCGGGCTAATGAGACTCCTAAATTCGCATTTTCGCTTACTTGGAAAGTAGGCCTACAAACTACTTTGATGTTGTTGCTGTTGTTCTGTTGGGGGTAGGAAAAGTTTATGGAAGAGCCTCAAAAGGTCTGAAATAGGTGATTTGCACAGTTAGATACTGGAATTTTAGGACAGGATATTTATGATCTATTTATTATAATGAAAATGTAAATAATAAATAACGTACATATTGAACAGTACATAACAATTATTTCTAATTAATTACAAGGTATTTATTTTAATTTTCGTTGGTGAAACAACGTTCTATTTGACCGTAGATTTTAGCACGTGCCTCTAGTAAGATGGAGGCCGCATCACGCCTTTTCATTTCACATATTGGCGTGCGAACTTTTGGGACTGAGTCTGGGCACAGCTCTTCCCAAGCGGTCAATTCATTTTCCTCAAAATAAACGTCCTGTGATGCTTGTCTGGAAAAATGCTTGGTTTCGTTCAGTTTAGTTTAGTCTTTGACTTAAAATCCACGTACATCTAGAATAGTTTAGCTGTGATTATCGTTGAAATTGACCTTTTAATATGAACTCGGCTCCTTCACAAGCGTTCAATTTATTTTCCTCAAAATAAGCGTCATGCGGAGCTTGTCAAGAAAATTTTCTTTGTTAATTTAAGTTTTTTTCTGTGACCTAAATTCGCGTACATCTAAAATGGTCCAGCTGTGATTATCACGAAAATTGACCCATATAATATGGGTATAAGTCTTTGTCACGAGTATTCCTGCTAAAGAAAGATAATGATAAGATATGAATATGAATCACGCGAAGGACACAGAAAGGTCATTAATGACCAAGTAAGGGAAGAGACCAGACTGTGAAACTACCTGTTTGAGAAACGCGTTTTTATTGTTAGATGAGCTGATGCAGATGTTTTGTATTAATTTCAAAAATGCTTCTTACAGGTGTATTGGCACATTATAGTACTACGATGAAGGTTCTGGAAATGGGGCACTGATTTTACACAAGATACATGCACATACACATGCATATACACAAATGAACATACATAAACACATGTGCAAATGCACAAACAAACACACAGGCACAGACACAAAAACTTATGTACATACACACAAATACACACATGGACATAGGCATACACAAAGACAAACAAGTACATAAATATGGTGAAACAAACACACAAACAGGGGTTGAGCTCTGGGGCAGCAAGATTTTGATTTGGTGTTGTTCCAAAATCCCATTAACATGATTCATTAAAAGCAAATATTGTTCCTTTAACAGCTTCATAACCATACGATCTTTTCGGTAGGTAATAACGTGAATTTTTTTTTAATGATAACGATAATGGGTCTTTCCTAATAGCACCCAAATTCGATAGGAATATTTTCCTAAATTACGGAGAGATTTAAAATTAGATTACCTATGGAATCTCGCGTTCAGCAAATGATGAATATCATTACGGCTGAATGAGGTAAGTGGTGGAATGAGGTTTCAAATATTATTTCATTTTCTTTTTTTAGTTTCTGTAAAAGAAGACAGTTGAGATGGCTTTGTCTGACCGGTTGCACTATCTCTGTCGGCAACTTTACTGTCCGCCCTCAGATCTTGTTAAAAACTACTGAGGCTAGAGGGCTGCAAATTGTTATGTTGATCATCCACCCTCCATTCATCAAACATACCAAATTGCAGCCCTCTAGCCTCAGTAGTTTTTTGTTTTATTTAAGATTGAAGTTAGCCATAATCGTGCTTCTGGCAATGAAATTTGACAGGCCACCACTGGGCCGTGGTTAAAGTTTCATGGGCCGCGGCTCATACAGCATCATACCGAGGCCACCGAAAGATAGATCTATTTTCGGTGGCCTTGACGTTACAATGTATAGAAAACTCGGTTGCGCCGAAGTTTCTTCTTTTTACCTCTTATCCTAGCTGCAGCAACCCCTTTGGTTCCTTTTACTGTACCTCCATTCATATTCTTTCTTCCATCTTACTTTCCCCCTTTTCAAACATTTTTTTTTACAGTGCAACTGTGAGGTTATACCTTTCAAACCTCTTACTCTCAATGTTCCTCCCAGCATTGAATGACCGCATCATAGGTCCCACCGCTTGGCCTTCGGCCTGAATTATGTATTCTTCCCATAAATCTATATATAAACAATGCTTAGGGAGTGTCTTATCTTACATTAGAGCAAAAGGGTTTTTAATAATTACTGTATGTCAGATGTTTCGCGTTGAGTTAAAGATACAGGAATTTTAGGATAGGATATCTATAATTTATTTATCAGAATGAAAATATAAAAAATAAATAATGTGCATGTTAAACAGTTCAGAAAAATTATGTCTAATAAAATGTAGCGTATTTATTTTAATTTTCGTTGGTGAAAAAACGCTCTATTTGACTGCAGATTTTAGCATGTGCCCCGAGTATGCTGGAGGTCGAATCACGCCTTGTTACTGAAATACAATGACAGACCATAATAATGAAAAACCCTTTTACTCTAAGTAAAGAGACTGGGAATGATGATCAAATAAGAAAAGGTTCCAAACTTATAGATCAGATAGAAAAAATAGGAATCAAGGGGGAACCGCAATATATGGGAAAGACAAAAACAAGGAAAAATATATTGAGAAATATAGTAACTCAGAATGTGAACTAATAGCGTAGAATTTGAATCTGAAAAAATTGATGAACATAGTAATATATAGACCTCCTAATACTAAAGAGTTTGACTTAATAATTGAAAAATTGGATGATATATGTAGAAATCACAAGGACTGGACTATTCTCTTATCTGGTGACTTCAACTTCCTTTCTCGTAGAATGGAAAGAACGAAAATAGGAGATTGTGGTTGTACTTATACATATAAAAAAAGAGAGTAATAGTAGTGCAGAAGATAAGAGGCAATTTGAAAAGCTATTAGATATGCTACTAGAATACAACATTCAACAAATAAATCACCTGCCAACAAGAAAGGAAAATACTTTAGACCTAGTATTTGTGAACGAGATGAATTATGTTAAAGAAATAATAGTTTATAATGCGAGTATTTCAGACCATAATGTCATAGAATTAACAGTTCATTCCAAGCAAGTGAAAATAGAGATAAGCAAGAAATGAAAAAAGAAAAAGTGGGAAGGATATGGGAAATACAACTTCTACAGTAAAAATATAAAATGGTCAGAAATTAATGAAGAATTAAACAAAGATTGGTATAACATTTTCGTTAAGTGATGACATAAGGGTAAATACGGAGATATTATATAAACTATTGGAGAAAATAGTGGAAAAATATATACCGAAGAAGAAAAGTAAACATCATTCATGCATACCAAGAGACAGAAGGATCTTGTTCCAGAAAATCAGAAAGTGGAAAAAAGGTCTTGCAAAAGAAAAAAAATGCATGGAAAGTTATAGAACTAAAAAGTAAGATAGAAAATGCAGAACAAAAGATTATACAATCAAAAGAAAATGAAAAACGGGACTTGGAAGAAAAAACCCTATTAAATATCAAGCAAAACCCCAAACTATTATACTCATATGCGAAGAAGATGAATAAAAGAAGAATAGAAATAGGCCCTCTGAGAAGTGAAGGGAGATTAACGAATGAAAAAAAAGGAAATTTGCAACATACTGGCAGAACGATATAAGAGAGAATTCACCCCTAGAATAGATAATGAAGATAATGATATAGAAGTAAGGGAAGAAAATAGTGAATATTTAGCTGACATAGACAATTAATGAGCTGATATTGTGCAGGCAATTAATGAAATTAAAAATGGAGCTGCTGCAGGGCCGGATGGAGTCCCTGCTATTTTGTTAAAGAAAGTAGTTCATTCTATCGCAAAGCCACTTGCAATATTATTAAGACAAAGTGTAGATACAGGCAAGATTTATGATGAGCACAAATTAGCATATATCACCCCTACTTCAAAAGTGGATCAAGACTAGAGGCAAATAATTATAGGCCTGTGAGTCTAACATCACATATTATGAAAGTGAATGAAAGGGTAATGAAGAAAAATATTATGAAAACAAAATTTTAATAAAAAATAATTTGTTAATATAGGACAACATGGTTTCGTACCCGGAAAAAGTACACAAACCCAACTGTTAGTCCACCGTGAGAACATATTCAAAAATATGAAAAGCGGAAATGAAACAGATGGTGGTTTATCTAGACTTTGCAAAAAAGCTTTTGACAAAGTAGACCATAATATATTAGCAAAGAAAATTAGAAAACACAATATCGTAGATAAAAGTGAAGATGGTTAAAAGAATTTTTACACAAACAGAAAACAGATAGTTATTGCAAACGATGAGAAATCGGATGAAACCAAGGTAATATCCGGTGTGCCACAAACGGTACGGTGCTAGCTGCAATATTGTTGTTATTATGATGAAGACATAGACAGTAATGTTAAGGATTCGGTAGTGAGTAGTTTCGCTGATGACACAAGAATAAGTAGAGAAATTACTTGTGATGAAGATAGGAACGCTCTACAAAGAGACCTTAACAAAGTATATGATTGGGCAGAGGTAAATAGGATGGTATTTCTCTGATAAATTTGAATCAATAAATTATGGAGACAGAGAAGGAAAGCTATATGCATATAGGGGACCTAAAATAATGAGACCAATCACAAATAAGGAAGCGGTTAAAGACCGGTGGTGTGATGATGAATAGGAACATGTTATGCAATGATCAAATAGCAATTCTGTTGGCAAAATGTAAAGCAAAAAATGGGAATGTTGTTACGGCACTTCAAAAACAAGAAAAGCTGAACACATGATTATGCTTTATAAAACATATGTTCGTAGTCCACTTGAATATTGCAATATGATATGGTACCCACACTATCAAAAGGATATTGCACAAATAGAGAGTGTACAAAGGTCCTTTACAGCTAGAATAGAAGAAGTTAAGGACCTAGACTACTGGGAAAGACTACAATCCTTAAAATTATATAGTCTAGAAAGGAGAAGAGAACGCTACATGATAATTCAGGCATGGAAACAGATAGAAGGAATAACAGAAAATATCATGGAACTAAAAATATCAGAAAGAGCAAGCAGAGGTAGATTAATAGTGCCCAAAACTATACAGGAAAAATAAGGAAAGCACACAGGACATTAATCCACTACGTCACCAGCATCGATAATGCAGCGTTCTAATTCAATTGCGTTGCCAGCTCATCTGAGGAATATCAGGAGTGAGCGTAGATGTGTTTAAGAATAAGCTCGACAAATATCTAAACTGCATCCCAGACCATCCAAGATTGGAAGATGCAAAATATACCGGAAGATGTACTAGCAAACTCTCTGGTAGACATTAGAGGCGCCTCACACTGAGGGACCTGGGGGCAACCCGAACGAACTGTAAGGTCTGTAAGGTAAGGTAAGGTCTGTGAGCTATTTGAGGCTCATCCATATGGGTTTCCTACCGCCCACAACAACAATAATAACAACAACAAAGTAGTTTGTGGGTTTATTCCCGCCCAGAAAACCACATTGAAGTCAGACTGCTGAGTTTGCATTCCCCCTTAATGGTACTTTGGATCCCTGGAAAAAGAATGACTTCCTCTTTAGACCATTAAAAAGAGATTGCAGACGTTCTAAAATCAATACCTCTCCTTATGATAGATTTCCAATCTGTACTAAATAAGCAATTTAAAAGAGAAACTACTTGATAACTGGGGATAGACGTAGACGACAATATTGTTCTTTCTTGACGCTAGTTTATGAATTCATAAGGCAACCGACCCCTTAACTCGTTTTTGAAGTTCACGAGTCACGTGTGAATATTAGTTTTGTGTTGTTTGTTGTGACACAAAATGCTTAGTGGATTCGGGTTTATCTTTGGAATATCCAGAAAACGTTTAAGTTTATTCACGAACACGTTAATTTTGTTTTTATTTTGTAAGCACGGAAATACCATGTGACAAGTTATACACACACACACACACACACACACACACACACACACACACATATATATATATATATAATATATATATATATATATATATATATATATACTATATATATATATATATTATTTATTTATATTTGTTCATAAATATATTGTGTGTGTGTCTCAGCTGAGTCGCTATAGTTTTGAATATGCCCTTCCCGTGATATTTTGAAGTCCCGTGAAACCGTTATAAAAATGATAACTCTCTGTACGCGCAAACGCAAGAATAACCGCCAAAGACGTTAATTAGTTGCGTGGTAATTCAAAATAGTGCCAGAGACGTATCTGTACGTCCCCTTCCTGATTGGCTTCCTGTGTCTATGGGGCCAGAATAACAATCGGATTCTGGCCCAATAAACAGTACCTTGTGAAGGGGCATTTGAAAAAAGGCCGCCCAGACGGTCAGGGCAGTTAGTTATAGGCTCCCGTGCTGAATAGACTGGGTCAGGACGATGCCGTTCGGCCGCCTACGAAGACGTATCGCCATTCCTGCCATAAAGTCAACTACCATCCGGGTGTGTGGCTAGTATAGTTAACGCAGCCGTAACAACAGGCAAAAGGTATCTGTGTAGGTAAAACGAATAATAATTTTTGTATATACTACACTGCGCATGTAACATTTATTACTGGTTTTTATTTTCATAGTTCGAACCAGCAATAAATGACCCAAAATCATATTATATAGATACTATATATATATATATTATAGTATATATATATATATATATATATATATATATATATATATATATAATATATAAAAGAAGGATACAGGAGCGTAGACATTAAAAGGTTCAGGAGGAGTCCATTGATACTTCACATGAAGGCCAATATTTATTTTAAGACGTTTCGCACATCAACTTTGTGCATCTTCAGTCTGTTAAAAGAGAAATGCATATATTAAAAAAAAAAAAAAACTAAAAATAAGGATTCACAATATTAATCATGTTAAAATGCAATAAAAATATAAACAGTTGAAAAAGAGGAAGAAGAACCACTGAGGTACCAACTAACTAGAGTGGGAAGGAAAGCAAGGAAGATGATTTTTGAGAGAGCCAGTCCAAGATGTAGAGGTGAAGCCGATGGTGTTGTTATTCAATGGGGGAACCAGTCTTTTTAAATAATTAAACGATTCCAAGTAGTCAGGTGGTCCGGGTCTTTAGTGTAACCTATTATTGAGAAGTCCTGTTTCGATACATTTATTTGCATTTAGCGGCATGATTCTTGATATTAGAAAATTCAGGATTACTAATTCTTTGACCTGTTCTATAACTGAAAAACCCATATGGCTGCAATATCTCATCTGCAGTAATCTTCGAGTAGATCCCACGTAAGTAGCAGGGCATCCTGCGCATTTGGATTTATATACAACGTTGGATCGAATAAAGTCCTGCAGACGATCTTTGAAATTAAATAGTGAGCCAATTTTGCAAGGATTATTTGAAATAAGTTTAATTTTGAGACAAGGCATTTCTTGTTCTATCATTTGTGAGTCTGAGAGAAAACTTCGAGTTAGTTTACATATGGGAATCGATGCATACATTAGTTTCTTTTGGGACATCCATTAGCGGAGGAGGTGGTTGGATATAGTTACCTACTAATTTATTAATGATATTATGTACAATGTCTTTGGGATAAGAGTTTTTTTTGAAAAAAGGTTATTAAAAATTCCATTTCGTTATGAAAAATTTGCCAGTTGGATTGAGTATTTCAAAGCGCTATAGACCAATGTGTATATGGTATTAAGTTTGAAGGTTTTCTGACAAGAACTATAGAAGTTATTGGTTAATCCGTGAACGTCTTTTTCCGATATACTGCAGTCGTGAAATTCTGAATTGACTCTAGTGACAAGGATGTCCAGAAATGGTAATTTGTTTTCATTTTCTATCTCCATTGTGAATTTAATGTTAGGATGTTGTATGTATTATGTTCCAAAAAATTTTGCTATTTGCCATTGATATCTAAAAAGTGCAAATGTGTCGTCAACATATCTTCTGTAATACACTGGTTTACAAGAAATAGACAATTATCTAAAAATTCTGTTTCCAAATATGACATAAAAAAGTTGGCAAATATTGGCCCAAGTG